>NW_022279819.1:0-55154 GCF_009193385.2 Nasonia vitripennis
GGTAATTGGGTTTACACATTTAGGTTTTAGATTTATTCCGCGCTAAGCTCGCCTTCTTTCGATGTGCCAACGTGTTTTTAAAATAAAATATTTTACTCGGGGAGCGTGGGTAATTGGGTTTACACATTTAGGTTTTAGATTTATTCCGCGCTAAGCTCGCCTTCTTTCGATGTGCCAACGTGTTTTTAAAATAAATTATTTTACTCGGGAGCGTGGGGTAATTGGGTTTACACATTTAGGTTTTAGATTTATTCCGCGCTAAGCTCGCCTTCTTTCGATGTGTCAAAGTATTTAAAATAAAATTATTTTACTCGGGAGCGTGGGGTAATGGGTTTACACATTTAGGTTTTAGATTTATTCCGCGCTAAGCTCGCCTTCTTTCGATGTGCTGACGTGTTTTTAAAAAAAAATATTTTACTCGGGGAACGTGGGGTAATTGGGTTTACATTTAGGTTTTAGATTTATTCCGCGCTAAGCTCGCCTTCTTCCGATGTGCTGACGTGTTTTTAAAATAAAATATTTTACTCGGGGAGTGGGGGGTAATTGGGTTTACACATTTAGGTTTTAGATTTATTCCGCGCTAAGCTCGCCTTCTTTCGATGTGTCAAACGTGTTTTTAAAATAAATTATTTTACTCGAGAAACGTGGGGTAATTGGGTATACACATTTAGGTTTTAGATTTATTCCGCGCTAAGCTCGCCTTCTTTCGATGTGCCAACGTGTTTTTTAAAATAAATTATTTTACTCGGGGAGCGTGGGGTAATTGGGTTTACACATTTAGGTTTTAGATTTATTCCGCGCTAAGCTCGCCTTCTTTCGATGTGCCAACGTGTTTTTAAAAATAAATTATTTTACTCGGGAGCGTGGGGTAATTGGGTTTACACATTTAGGTTTTAGATTTATTCCGCGCTAAGCTCGCCTTCTTTCGATGTGCTGACGTGTTTTAAAATAAAATATTTTACTCGGAGAGCGTGGGGTAATTGGGTTTACACATTTAGGTTTTAGATTTATTCCGCGCTAAGCTCGCCTTCTTTCGATGTGCAAAGTGTTTTTAAAATAAATTATTTTACTCGGGAAACGTGGGGTAATTGGCTATACACATTTAGGTTTTAGATTTATTCCGCGCTAAGCTCGCCTTCTTTCGATGTGCTGACGTGTTTTTAAAATAAAATATTTTACTCGGGGAGCGTGGGGTAATTGGGTTTACACATTTAGGTTTTAGATTTATTCCGCGCTAAGCTCGCCTTCTTTCGATGTGCTGACGTGTTTTTAAAATAAATTATTTTACTCGGGGAGCGTGGGGTAATTGGGTTTACACATTTAGGTTTTAGATTTATTCCGCGCTAAGCTCGCCTTCTTTCGATGTGCTGACGTGTTTTTAAAATAAATTATTTTACTCGGGGAGCGTGGGGTAATTGGGTTTACACATTTAGGTTTTAGATTTATTCCGCGCTAAGCTCGCCTTCTTTCGATGTGCCAACGTGTTTTTAAAATAAATTATTTTACTCGGGGAGCGTGGGGTAATTGGCTATACACATTTAGGTTTTAGATTTATTCCGCGCTAAGCTCGCCTTCTTTCCATGTGCTGACGTGTTTTTAAAATAAAATATTATACTCGGAGAGCGTGGGGTAATTGGCTATACACATTCAGGTTTTAGATTTATTCCGCGCTAAGCTCGCCTTCTTTCGATGTGCTGACGTGTTTTTAAAATAAAATATTTTACTCGGGGAGCGTGGGGTAATTGGGTTTACACATTTAGGTTTTAGATTTATTCCGCGCTAAGCTCGCCTTCTTTCGATGTGCTGACGTGTTTTTAAAATAAAATATTTTACTCGGAGCGTGGGGTAATTGGGTTTACACATTTAGGTTTTAGATTTATTCCGCGCTAAGCTCGCCTTCTTTCCATGTGCTGACGTGTTTTTAAAATAAAATATTATACTGGGAGAGTGGGGGGTAATTGGCTATACACATTTAGGTTTTAGATTTATTCCGCGCTAAGTTCGCCTTCTTTCGATGTGCCAACGTGTTTTTAAAATAAATTATTTTACTCGGGGAGCGTGGGGTAATTGGGTTTACACATTTAGGTTTTAGATTTATTCCGCGCTAAGCTCGCCTTCTTTCGATGTGCAACGTGTTTTTAAAATAAATATTTTACTCGGGGAGCGTGGGGTAATTGGGTTTACACATTTAGGTTTTAGATTTATTCCGCGCTAAGCTCGCCTTCTTTCGATGTGCAACGTGTTTTTAAAATAAATTATTTTACTCGGGAGCGTGGGGTAATTGGGTTTACACATTTAGGTTTTAGATTTATTCCGCGCTAAGCTCGCCTTCTTTCGATGTGCTGACGTGTTTTTAAAATAAAATATTTTACTCGGGGAGTGTGGGTAATTGGGTTTACACATTTAGGTTTTAGATTTATTCCGCGCTAAGCTCGCCTTCTTTCGATGTGCCAACGTGTTTTTAAAATAAATTATTTTACTCGGGAGCGTGGGGTAATTGGGTTTACACATTTAGGTTTTAGATTTATTCCGCGCTAAGCTCGCCTTCTTTCGATGTGCTGACGTGTTTTTAAAATAAATTATTTTACTCGGGAAACGTGGGTAATTGGGTTTACACATTTAGGTTTTAGATTTATTCCGCGCTAAGCTCGCCTTCTTTCGATGTGCTGACGTGTTTTTAAAATAAATTATTTTACTCGGGAGCGTGGGTAATTGGGTTTACACATTTAGGTTTTAGATTTATTCCGCGCTAAGCTCGCCTTCTTTCGATGTGCTGACGTGTTTTTAAAATAAAATTATTTTACTCGGGGAGCGTGGGGTAATTGGGTTTACGCATTTAGGTTTTAGATTTATTCCGCGCTAAGCTCGCCTTCTTTCGATGTGCTGACGTGTTTTTAAAATAAAATATTTTACTCGGGGAGTGGGGGTAATTGGGTTTACACATTTAGGTTTTAGATTTATTCCGCGCTAAGCTCGCCTTCTTTCGATGTGCTGACGTGTTTTTAAAATAAAATATTTTACTCGAGAAACGTGGGGTAATTGGGTTTACACATTTAGGTTTTAGATTTATTCCGCGCTAAGCTCGCCTTCTTTCGATGTGCTGACGTGTTTTTAAAATAAAATATTTTACTCGGGGAGCGTGGGGTAATTGGGTTTACACATTTAGGTTTTAGATTTATTCCGCGCTAAGCTCGCCTTCTTTCGATGTGTCAACGTGTTTTAAAATAAATTATTTTACTCGGGGAGCGTGGGGTAATTGGGTTTACACATTTAGGTTTTAGATTTATTCCGCGCTAAGCTCGCCTTCTTTCGATGTGCTGACGTGTTTTTAAAATAAAATATTTTACTCGGGGAACGGGGGTAATTGGGTTTACACATTTAGGTTTTAGATTTATTCCGCGCTAAGCTCGCCTTCTTTCGATGTGCTGACGTGTTTTTAAAATAAAATATTTTACTCGGGGAGCGTGGGGTAATTGGGTTTACACATTTAGGTTTTAGATTTATTCCGCGCTAAGCTCGCCTTCTTTCGATGTGCCAACGTGTTTTTAAAATAAATTATTTTACTCGGGAAACGTGGGGTAATTGGGTTTACACATTTAGGTTTTAGATTTATTCCGCGCTAAGCTCGCCTTCTTTCGATGTGCTGACGTGTTTTTAAAATAAATTATTTTACTCGGGAACGTGGGGTAATTGGGTTTACACATTTAGGTTTTAGATTTATTCCGCGCTAAGCTCGCCTTCTTTCGATGTGCTGACGTGTTTTTAAAATAAAATATTTTACTCGGGGACGTGGGGTAATTGGGTTTACACATTTAGGTTTTAGATTTATTCCGCGCTAAGCTCGCCTTCTTTCGATGTGCCGACGTGTTTTTAAAATAAAATATTTTACTCGGGGAGCGTGGGGTAATTGGGTTTACACATTTAGGTTTTAGATTTATTCCGCGCTAAGCTCGCCTTCTTTCGATGTGCCACGTGTTTTTAAAATAAATTATTTTACTCGGGAAGCGTGGGGTAATTGGGTTTACACATTTAGGTTTTAGATTTATTCCGCGCTAAGCTCGCCTTCTTTCGATGTGCAACGTGTTTTTAAAATAAATTATTTTACTCGGGGAGCGTGGGGTAATTGGGTTTACACATTTAGGTTTTAGATTTATTCCGCGCTAAGCTCGCCTTCTTTCGATGTGCAAACGTGTTTTTAAAATAAAATTATTTTACTCGGGGAGTGGGGTAATTGGGTTTACACATTTAGGTTTTAGATTTATTCCGCGCTAAGCTCGCCTTCTTTCGATGTGCTGACGTGTTTTTAAAATAAAATATTTTACTCGGGAACGTGGGGTAATTGGGTTTACACATTTAGGTTTTAGATTTATTCCGCGCTAAGCTCGCCTTCTTTCGATGTGCCAACGTGTTTTTTAAAATAAATTATTTTACTCGGGAGCGTGGGGTAATTGGGTTTACACATTTAGGTTTTAGATTTATTCCGCGCTAAGCTCGCCTTCTTTCGATGTGTCACGTGTTTTTAAAATAAATTATTTTACTCGAGAAACGTGGGGTAATTGGGTTTACACATTTAGGTTTTAGATTTATTCCGCGCTAAGCTCGCCTTCTTTCGATGTGCTGACGTGTTTTTAAAATAAAATATTTTACTCGGGGAGCGTGGGGTAATTGGGTTTACACATTTAGGTTTTAGATTTATTCCGCGCTAAGCTCGCCTTCTTTCGATGTGCTGACGTGTTTTTAAAATAAAATATTTTACTCGGGGAGCGTGGGGTAATTGGGTTTACACATTTAGGTTTTAGATTTATTCCGCGCTAAGCTCGCCTTCTTTCGATGTGCTGACGTGTTTTTAAAATAAAATATTTTACTCGGGGAGCGTGGGGTAATTGGGTTTACACATTTAGGTTTTAGATTTATTCCGCGCTAAGCTCGCCTTCTTTCGATGTGCTGACGTGTTTTTAAAATAAATTATTTTACTCGGGAGCGTGGGGTAATTGGGTTTACACATTTAGGTTTTAGATTTATTCCGCGCTAAGCTCGCCTTCTTTCGATGTGCCAACGTGTTTTTAAAATAAATTTTTACTCGGGAGCGTGGGGTAATTGGGTTTACACATTTAGGTTTTAGATTTATTCCGCGCTAAGCTCGCCTTCTTTCGATGTGTCAAAGTGTTTTTAAAATAAATTATTTTACTCGGGAAACGTGGGGTAATTGGGTTTACACATTTAGGTTTTAGATTTATTCCGCGCTAAGCTCGCCTTCTTTCGATGTGCTGACGTGTTTTTAAAATAAATATTTTACTCGGGGAACGTGGGGTAATTGGGTTTACACATTTAGGTTTTAGATTTATTCCGCGCTAAGCTCGCCTTCTTTCGATGTGCCAACGTGTTTTTAAAAAAATATTTTACTCGGAGAGTGGGGGTAATTGGGTTTACACATTTAGGTTTTAGATTTATTCCGCGCTAAGCTCGCCTTCTTTCGATGTGTCAAAGTGTTTTTAAAATAAATTATTTTACTCGGGAAACGTGGGGTAATTGGGTTTACACATTTAGGTTTTAGATTTATTCCGCGCTAAGCTCGCCTTCTTTCGATGTGCCAACGTGTTTTTAAAATAAATTATTTTACTCGGGGAGCGTGGGGTAATTGGGTTTACACATTTAGGTTTTAGATTTATTCCGCGCTAAGCTCGCCTTCTTTCGATGTGCTGACGTGTTTTTAAAATAAAATATTTTACTCGGGAGCGTGGGGTAATTGGGTTTACACATTTAGGTTTTAGATTTATTCCGCGCTAAGCTCGCCTTCTTTCGATGTGCTGACGTGTTTTTAAAATAAATATTTTACTCGGGAACGTGGGGTAATTGGGTTTACACATTTAGGTTTTAGATTTATTCCGCGCTAAGCTCGCCTTCTTCCGATGTGCCAACGTGTTTTTAAAATAAAATATTTTACTCGGGAACGTGGGGTAATTGGGTTTACACATTTAGGTTTTAGATTTATTCCGCGCTAAGCTCGCCTTCTTTCGATGTGCTGACGTGTTTTTAAAATAAATTATTTTACTCGGGGAACGTGGGGTAATTGGGTTTACACATTTAGGTTTTAGATTTATTCCGCGCTAAGCTCGCCTTCTTTCGATGTGCTGACGTGTTTTTAAAATAAAATATTTTACTCGGGAACGTGGGGTAATTGGGTTTACACATTTAGGTTTTAGATTTATTCCGCGCTAAGCTCGCCTTCTTTCGATGTGCAACGTGTTTTTTAAAATAAATATTTTACTCGGGAAGTGGGGGTAATTGGGTTTACACATTTAGGTTTTAGATTTATTCCGCGCTAAGCTCGCCTTCTTTCGATGTGCTGACGTGTTTTTAAATTAAAATATTTTACTCGGGGAGCGTGGGGTAATTGGGTTTACACATTTAGGTTTTAGATTTATTCCGCGCTAAGCTCGCCTTCTTTCGATGTGCTGACGTGTTTTTAAAATAAAATATTTTACTCGGGGAGCGTGGGGTAATTGGGTTTACACATTTAGGTTTTAGATTTATTCCGCGCTAAGCTCGCCTTCTTTCGATGTGCTGACGTGTTTTTAAAATAAAATATTTTACTCGGAGAGTGGGGGTAATTGGGTTTACACATTTAGGTTTTAGATTTATTCCGCGCTAAGCTCGCCTTCTTTCGATGTGCTGACGTGTTTTTAAAATAAAATATTTTACTCGGAGAGTGTGGGGTAATTGGCTATACACATTTAGGTTTTAGATTTATTCCGCGCTAAGCTCGCCTTCTTTCGATGTGCTGACGTGTTTTTAAAATAAAATATTTTACTCGAGAAACGTGGGGTAATTGGCTATACACATTTAGGTTTTAGATTATTTCCTTGCTAAGCTCGCCTTCGTTCGACGTGCCAACGTGTTTTTAAAATAAATTATTTTACTCGGGGAGCGTGGGGTAATTGGCTATACACATTCAGGTTTTAGATTTATTCCGCGCTAAGCTCGCCTTCTTTCGATGTGTCAAAGTATTTTTAAAATAAATTATTTTACTGGAGAAACGTGGGGTAATTGGCTTTACACATTTAGGTTTTAGATTTATTCCGCGCTAAGCTCGCCTTCTTTCGATGTGCTGACGTGTTTTTAAAATAAAATATTTTACTCGGGGAACGTGGGGTAATTGGGTTTACACATTTAGGTTTTAGATTTATTCCGCGCTAAGCTCGCCTTCTTTCGATGTGCTGACGTGTTTTTAAAATAAAATATTTTACTCGGGGAACGTGGGGTAATTGGGTTTACACATTTAGGTTTTAGATTTATTCCGCGCTAAGCTCGCCTTCTTTCGATGTGCTGACGTGTTTTTAAAATAAAATATTTTACTCGGGGAGTGTGGGGTAATTGGGTTTACACATTTAGGTTTTAGATTTATTCCGCGCTAAGCTCGCCTTCTTTCGATGTGCTGACGTGTTTTTAAAATAAAATATTTTACTCGGGGAGTGTGGGGTAATTGGGTTTACACATTTAGGTTTTAGATTTATTCCGCGCTAAGCTCGCCTTCTTTCGATGTGCTGACGTGTTTTTAAAATAAAATATTTTACTCGGGGAGCGTGGGGTAATTGGGTTTACACATTTAGGTTTTAGATTTATTCCGCGCTAAGCTCGCCTTCTTTCGATGTGCTGACGTGTTTTTAAAATAAAATATTTTACTCGGAGAGTGGGGGTAATTGGGTTTACACATTTAGGTTTTAGATTTATTCCGCGCTAAGCTCGCCTTCTTTCGATGTGCTGACGTGTTTTTAAAATAAAATATTTTACTCGGAGAGCGGGGGGTAATTGGGTTTACACATTTAGGTTTTAGATTTATTCCGCGCTAAGCTCGCCTTCTTTCGATGTGCTGACGTGTTTTTAAAATAAAATATTTTACTCGGGGAACGTGGGGTAATTGGCTTTACACATTTAGGTTTTAGATTATTTCCTTGCTAAGCTCGCCTTCGTTCGACGTGCCAACGTGTTTTTAAAATAAATTATTTTACTCGGGGAGCGTGGGGTAATTGGCTATACACATTTAGGTTTTAGATTTATTCCGCGCTAAGCTCGCCTTCTTTCGATGTGCAAACGTGTTTTTAAAATAAATTATTTTACTCGGAGAGCGTGGGGTAATTGGGTTTACACATTTAGGTTTTAGATTTATTCCGCGCTAAGCTCGCCTTCTTTCGATGTGTCAAAGTATTTTTAAAATAAATTATTTTACTCGGGAAACGTGGGGTAATTGGGTTTACACATTTAGGTTTTAGATTTATTCCTCGCTAAGCTCGCCTTCTTTCGATGTGCCAACGTGTTTTTAAAATAAATTATTTTACTCGGGGAGCGTGGGGTAATTGGGTTTACACATTTAGGTTTTAGATTTATTCCGCGCTAAGCTCGCCTTCTTTCGATGTGCTGACGTGTTTTTAAAATAAATTATTTTACTCGGAGAGTGGGGGTAATTGGGTTTACACATTTAGGTTTTAGATTTATTCCGCGCTAAGCTCGCCTTCTTTCGATGTGTCAAAGTGTTTTTAAAATAAATTATTTTACTCGGGGAGCGTGGGGTAATTGGGTTTACACATTTAGGTTTTAGATTTATTCCGCGCTAAGCTCGCCTTCTTTCGATGTGCTGACGTGTTTTTAAAATAAAATATTTTACTCGGGAACGTGGGTAATTGGGTTTACACATTTAGGTTTTAGATTTATTCCGCGCTAAGCTCGCCTTCTTTCGATGTGCTGACGTGTTTTTAAAATAAATATTTTACTCGGAGAGGGGGGTAATTGGGTTTACACATTTAGGTTTTAGATTTATTCCGCGCTAAGCTCGCCTTCTTTCGATGTGTCAAAGTATTTTTAAAATAAATTATTTTACTCGAGAAACGTGGGGTAATTGGGTTTACACATTTAGGTTTTAGATTTATTCCGCGCTAAGCTCGCCTTCTTCCGATGTGCCAACATGTTTTTAAAATAAGTTTTTTACTCGGGGAGCGTGGGGTAATTGGGTTTACACATTTAGGTTTTAGATTTATTCCGCGCTAAGCTCGCCTTCTTTCGATGTGCTGACGTGTTTTTAAAATAAATTATTTTACTCGGGGAGCGTGGGGTAATTGGGTTTACACATTTAGGTTTTAGATTTATTCCGCGCTAAGCTCGCCTTCTTTCGATGTGCTGACGTGTTTTTAAAATAAAATATTTTACTCGGGGAGCGTGGGGTAATTGGGTTTACACATTTAGGTTTTAGATTTATTCCGCGCTAAGCTCGCCTTCTTTCGATGTGCCAACGTGTTTTTAAAATAAATTATTTTACTCGAGAAACGTGGGGTAATTGGGTTTACAGATTTAGGTTTTAGATTTATTCCGCGCTAAGCTCGCCTTCTTTCGATGTGCTGACGTGTTTTTAAAATAAAATATTTTACTCGGGGAGCGTGGGGTAATTGGGTTTACACATTTAGGTTTTAGATTTATTCCGCGCTAAGCTCGCCTTCTTTCGATGTGCTGACGTGTTTTTAAAATAAATTATTTTACTCGGGGAACGTGGGGTAATTGGGTTTACACATTTAGGTTTTAGATTTATTCCTTGCTAAGCTCGCCTTCGTTCGACGTGCCAACGTGTTTTTAAAATAAAATATTTTACTCGGGGAGTGTGGGGTAATTGGGTTTACACATTTAGGTTTTAGTTTTATTCCGCGCTAAGCTCGCCTTCTTTCGATGTGCCAACATGTTTTTAAAATAAATTATTTTACTCGAGAAACGTGGGGTAATTGGCTATACACATTTAGGTTTTAGATTTATTCCTTGCTAAGCTCGCCTTCTTCCGATGTGTCAAAGTATTTTTAAAATAAATTATGTTATTCGGGGAGTGTGGAGTAATTGGGTTTACAGATTTAGGTTTTAGCTTTATTCCGCGCTAAGCTCGCCTTCTTTCGATGTGCTGACGTGTTTTTAAAATAAAATATTTTATCGGGGAACGTGGGGTAATTGGGTTTACACATTTAGGTTTTAGATTTATTCCGCGCTAAGCTCGCCTTCTTTCCATGTGCTGACGTGTTTTTAAAATAAAATATTTTACTCGGAGAGTGGGGGTAATTGGGTTTACACATTTAGGTTTTAGATTTATTCCGCGCTAAGCTCGCCTTCTTTCGATGTGCCAACGTGTTTTTAAAATAAATTATTTTACTCGGGGAGCGTGGGGTAATTGGGTTTACACATTTAGGTTTTAGATTTATTCCTCGCTAAGCTCGCCTTCTTTCCATGTGTCAAAGTATTTTTAAAATAAATTATTTTACTCGAGAAACGTGGGGTAATTGGCTATACACATTTAGGTTTTAGATTTATTCCGCGCTAAGCTCGCCTTCTTTCGATGTGCCAACGTGTTTTTAAAATAAATTATTTTACTCGGGGAGCGTGGGGTAATTGGGTTTACACATTTAGGTTTTAGATTTATTCCGCGCTAAGCTCGCCTTCTTTCGATGTGCTGACGTGTTTTTAAAATAAAATATTTTACTCGGGGAACGTGGGGTAATTGGGTTTACACATTTAGGTTTTAGATTTATTCCGCGCTAAGCTCGCCTTCTTTCGATGTGCTGACGTGTTTTTAAAATAAAATATTTTATTCGGGGAGCGTGGGGTAATGGGGTTTACACGTTTAGGTTTTAGATTTATTCCGCGCTAAGCTCGCCTTCTTTCCATGTGCTGACGTGTTTTTAAAAATTATTTTACTCGGGGAGCGTGGGGTAATTGGGTTTACACATTCAGGTTTTAGATTTATTCCTTGCTAAGCTCGTCTTCTTTCGATGTGCCAACGTGTTTTTAAAATAAATTATTTTACTCGGGGAGCGTGGGGTAATTGGGTTTACACATTTAGGTTTTAGATTTATTCCGCGCTAAGCTCGCCTTCTTCGATGTGTCAAAGTGTTTTTAAAATAAATTATTTTACTCGGGAAACGTGGGGTAATTGGGTTTACACATTTAGGTTTTAGATTTATTCCGCGCTAAGCTCGCCTTCTTTCGATGTGCTGACGTGTTTTTAAAATAAAATATTTTACTCGGGGAACGTGGGTAATTGGGTTTACACATTTAGGTTTTAGATTTCTTCCGCGCTAAGCTCGCCTTCTTTCGATGTGCCAACGTGTTTTTAAAATAAAATATTTTACTCGGGGAGCGTGGGGTAATTGGGTTTACACATTTAGGTTTTAGATTTATTCCGCGCTAAGCTCGCCTTCTTTCGATGTGCTGACGTGTTTTTAAAATAAAATATTTTACTCGGAGAGTGGGGGTAATTGGGTTTACACATTTAGGTTTTAGATTTATTCCGCGCTAAGCTCGCCTTCTTTCGATGTGCCAACGTGTTTTTAAAATAAATTATTTTACTCGGGGAGCGAGGGGTAATTGGGTTTACACATTTAGGTTTTAGATTTATTCCGCGCTAAGCTCGCCTTCTTTCGATGTGCCAACGTGTTTTTAAAATAAATTATTTTACTCGGAGAGCGTGGGGTAATTGGGTTTACACATTTAGGTTTTAGATTTATTCCTCGCTAAGCTCGCCTTCTTTCGATGTGCCAAAGTGTTTTTAAAATAAATTATTTTACTCGGGGAGCGTGGGGTAATTGGGTTTACACATTTAGGTTTTAGATTTATTCCGCGCTAAGCTCGCCTTCTTTCGATGTGCTGACGTGTTTTTAAAATAAAATATTTTACTCGGGGAACGTGGGGTAATTGGGTTTACACATTTAGGTTTTAGATTTATTCCGCGCTAAGCTCGCCTTCTTTCGATGTGCTGACGTGTTTTTAAAATAAAATATTTTACTCGGAGAGTGGGGGGTAATTGGGTTTACACATTTAGGTTTTAGATTTATTCCGCGCTAAGCTCGCCTTCTTTCGATGTGCAAAGTGTTTTTAAAATAAATTATTTTACTCGGGAAACGTGGGGTAATTGGGTTTACACATTTAGGTTTTAGATTTATTCCTCGCTAAGCTCGCCTTCTTTCGATGTGCCAACGTGTTTTTAAAATAAATTATTTTACTCGGAGAGTGTGGGGTAATTGGGTTTACACATTTAGGTTTTAGATTTATTCCGCGCTAAGCTCGCCTTCTTTCGATGTGCCAACGTGTTTTTAAAATAAAATATTTTACTCGGGGAGCGTGGGGTAATTGGGTTTACACATTTAGGTTTTAGATTTATTCCGCGCTAAGCTCGCCTTCTTTCGATGTGCTGACGTGTTTTTAAAATAAAATATTTTACTCGGGGAGCGTGGGGTAATTGGGTTTACAGATTTAGGTTTTAGATTTATTCCGCGCTAAGCTCGCCTTCTTCCGATGTGCTGACATGTTTTTAAAATAAATTTTTTACTCGGGAAACGTGGGGTAATTGGGTTTACACATTTAGGTTTTAGATTTATTCCGCGCTAAGCTCGCCTTCTTTCGATGTGCTGACGTGTTTTTAAAATAAAATATTTTACTCGGGGAACGTGGGGTAATTGGGTTTACACATTTAGGTTTTAGATTTATTCCGCGCTAAGCTCGCCTTCTTTCGATGTGCTGACGTGTTTTTAAAATAAAATATTTTACTCGGGGAACGTGGGGTAATTGGGTTTACACATTTAGGTTTTAGATTTATTCCGCGCTAAGCTCGCCTTCTTTCGATGTGCTGACGTGTTTTTAAAATAAAATATTTTACTCGGGGAGCGTGGGTAATTGGGTTTACACATTTAGGTTTTAGATTTATTCCGCGCTAAGCTCGCCTTCTTTCGATGTGCTGACGTGTTTTTAAAATAAAATATTTTACTCGGGGAGTGGGGGTAATTGGGTTTACACATTTAGGTTTTAGATTTATTCCGCGCTAAGCTCGCCTTCTTTCGATGTGCTGACGTGTTTTTAAAATAAAATATTTTACTCGGGAGCGTGGGGTAATTGGGTTTACACATTTAGGTTTTAGATTTATTCCGCGCTAAGCTCGCCTTCTTTCGATGTGCTGACGTGTTTTTAAAATAAAATATTTTACTCGGGGAGCGTGGGGTAATTGGGTTTACACATTTAGGTTTTAGATTTATTCCGCGCTAAGCTCGCCTTCTTTCGATGTGCCAAGTGTTTTAAAAATAAATTATTTTACTCGGGAAACGTGGGGTAATTGGGTTTACACATTTAGGTTTTAGATTTATTCCGCGCTAAGCTCGCCTTCTTTCGATGTGCAAACGTGTTTTTAAAATAAATTATTTTACTCGGGAAACGTGGGGTAATTGGGTTTACACATTTAGGTTTTAGATTTATTCCGCGCTAAGCTCGCCTTCTTTCGATGTGCCAACGTGTTTTTAAAATAAATTATTTTACTCGGGGAGCGTGGGGTAATTGGGTTTACACATTTAGGTTTTAGATTTATTCCGCGCTAAGCTCGCCTTCTTTCGATGTGCCAACGTGTTTTTAAAATAAATTATTTTACTCGGGGAGCGTGGGGTAATTGGGTTTACACATTTAGGTTTTAGATTTATTCCGCGCTAAGCTCGCCTTCTTTCGATGTGCCAACGTGTTTTTAAAATAAATTATTTTACTCGGGAGCGTGGGGTAATTGGGTTTACACATTTAGGTTTTAGATTTATTCCGCGCTAAGCTCGCCTTCTTTCGATGTGCCAACGTGTTTTTAAAATAAAATATTTTACTCGGGAGCGTGGGGTAATTGGGTTTACACATTTAGGTTTTAGATTTATTCCGCGCTAAGCTCGCCTTCTTTCGATGTGCCAACGTGTTTTTAAAATAAATTATTTTACTCGGGGAGCGTGGGGTAATTGGGTTTACACATTTAGGTTTTAGATTTATTCCGCGCTAAGCTCGCCTTCTTTCGATGTGCCAACGTGTTTTTAAAATAAATTATTTTACTCGGGGAGCGTGGGGTAATTGGGTTTACACATTTAGGTTTTAGATTTATTCCGCGCTAAGCTCGCCTTCTTTCGATGTGTCAAAGTATTTTTAAAATAAATTATTTTACTCGGGGAGTGTGGGGTAATTGGGTTTACACATTTAGGTTTTAGATTTATTCCGCGCTAAGCTCGCCTTCTTTCGATGTGCTGACGTGTTTTTAAAATAAAATATTTTATTCGGGGAACGTGGGGTAATTGGGTTTACACATTTAGGTTTTAGATTTATTCCGCGCTAAGCTCGCCTTCTTTCGATGTGCTGACGTGTTTTTAAAATAAAATATTTTACTCGGAGAGTGGGGGGTAATTGGGTTTACACATTTAGGTTTTAGATTTATTCCGCGCTAAGCTCGCCTTCTTTCGATGTGCCAACGTGTTTTTAAAATAAGTTATTTTATTCAGGGAGCAAGGGGTAATTGGGTTTACACATTTAGGTTTTAGATTTATTCCTCGCTAAGCTCGCCTTCTTTCGATGTGTCAAAGTATTTTTAAAATAAATTATTTTACTCGGGAAACGTGGGGTAATTGGGTTTACACATTTAGGTTTTAGATTTATTCCGCGCTAAGCTCGCCTTCTTTCGATGTGTCAACGTGTTTTTAAAATAAATTATTTTACTCGGGAGCGTGGGGTAATTGGGTTTACACATTTAGGTTTTAGATTTATTCCGCGCTAAGCTCGCCTTCTTTCGATGTGCTGACGTGTTTTTAAAATAAAATATTTTACTCGGGGAACGTGGGGTAATTGGGTTTACACATTTAGGTTTTAGATTTATTCCGCGCTAAGCTCGCCTTCTTTCGATGTGCTGACGTGTTTTTAAAATAAAATATTTTACTCGGGGAGCGTGGGGTAATTGGGTTTACACATTTAGGTTTTAGATTTATTCCGCGCTAAGCTCGCCTTCTTTCGATGTGCTGACGTGTTTTTAAAAAATTATTTTACTCGGAGCGTGGGGTAATTGGGTTTACACATTTAGGTTTTAGATTTATTCCGCGCTAAGCTCGCCTTCTTTCGATGTGCCAACGTGTTTTTAAAATAAATTATTTTACTCGGAGAGCGTGGGGTAATTGGGTTTTCACATTTAGGTTTTAGATTTATTCCTTGCTAAGCTCGCCTTCTTCCGATGTGTCAAAGTGTTTTTAAAATAAATTATTTTACTCGGGAAACGTGGGGTAATTGGCTATACACATTTAGGTTTTAGATTTATTCCGCGCTAAGCTCGCCTTCTTTCGATGTGCTGACGTGTTTTTAAAATAAAATATTTTACTCGAGAAACGTGGGGTAATTGGGTTTACACATTTAGGTTTTAGATTTATTCCGCGCTAAGCTCGCCTTCTTTCGATGTGCCAACGTGTTTTTAAAATTATTTTACTCGGGGAGCGTGGGGTAATTGGGTTTACACATTTAGGTTTTAGATTTATTCCGCGCTAAGCTCGCCTTCTTTCGATGTGCCAACGTGTTTTTAAAATAAATTATTTTACTCGGGGAGCGTGGGGTAATTGGCTATACACATTTAGGTTTTAGATTTATTCCTTGCTAAGCTCGCCTTCTTCCGATGTGTCAAAGTATTTTTAAAATAAATTATGTTATTCGGGGAGTGTGGGGTAATTGGGTTTACAGATTTAGGTTTTAGCTTTATTCCGCGCTAAGCTCGCCTTCTTTCGATGTGCTGACGTGTTTTTAAAATAAAATATTTTACTCGGGGAGCGTGGGGTAATTGGGTTTACACATTTAGGTTTTAGATTTATTCCTTGCTAAGCTCGCCTTCTTTCGATGTGCCAACGTGTTTTTAAAATAAATTTTTTACTCGGGGAACGTGGGGTAATTGGGTTTACACATTTAGGTTTTAGATTTATTCCGCGCTAAGCTCGCCTTCTTTCGATGTGCTGACGTGTTTTTAAAATAAAATATTTTACTCGGGAACGTGCGGTTACTGGGTTTACGCATTTAGGTTTTAGATTTATTCCGCGCTAAGCTCGCCTTCTTTCGATGTGCTGACGTGTTTTTAAAATAAATTATTTTACTCGGGGAACGTGGGGTAATTGGGTTTACACATTCAGGTTTTAGATTTATTCCTTGCTAAGCTCGCCTTCGTTCGACGTGCCAACGTGTTTTTAAAATAAAATATTTTACTCGGGGAGTGTGGGGTAATTGGGTTTACACATTTAGGTTTTAGTTTTATTCCGCGCTATGCTCGCCTTCTTTCGATGTGCCAACATGTTTTTAAAATAAGTTATTTTATTCAGGGAGCAAGGGGTAATTGGGTTTACACATTTAGGTTTTAGATTTATTCCGCGCTAAGCTCGCCTTCTTTCGATGTGCAACGTGTTTTTAAAATAAATTATTTTACTCGGGGACGTGGGGTAATTGGGTTTACACATTTAGGTTTTAGATTTATTCCGCGCTAAGCTCGCCTTCTTTCGATGTGCTCAACGTGTTTTTAAAATAAATTATTTTACTCGGGGAGCGTGGGGTAATTGGGTTTACACATTTAGGTTTTAGATTTATTCCGCGCTAAGCTCGCCTTCTTTCGATGTGCTAACGTGTTTTTAAAATAAAATATTTTACTCGGGGAACGTGGGGTAATTGGGTTTACACATTTAGGTTTTAGATTTATTCCGCGCTAAGCTCGCCTTCTTTCGATGTGCTGACGTGTTTTTAAAATAAAATATTTTACTCGGAGAGTGGGGGTAATTGGGTTTACACATTTAGGTTTTAGATTTATTCCGCGCTAAGCTCGCCTTCTTTCGATGTGTCACGTGTTTTTAAAATAAATTATTTTACTCGGGAAACGTGGGGTAATTGGGTTTACACATTTAGGTTTTAGATTTATTCCGCGCTAAGCTCGCCTTCTTTCGATGTGCTGACGTGTTTTTAAAATAAATTATTTTACTCGGGGAACGTGGGGTAATTGGGTTTACACATTTAGGTTTTAGATTTATTCCGCGCTAAGCTCGCCTTCTTTCGATGTGCCAACGTGTTTTTAAAAAAATTATTTTACTCGGGGAGCGTGGGGTAATTGGGTTTACACATTTAGGTTTTAGATTTATTCCGCGCTAAGCTCGCCTTCTTTCGATGTGCTGACGTGTTTTTAAAATAAAATATTTTACTCGGAGAGTGGGGTAATTGGGTTTACACATTTAGGTTTTAGATTTATTCCGCGCTAAGCTCGCCTTCTTTCGATGTGCTGACGTGTTTTTAAAATAAAATATTTTACTCGGGGAGCGTGGGGTAATTGGGTTTACACATTTAGGTTTTAGATTTATTCCGCGCTAAGCTCGCCTTCTTTCGATGTGCTGACGTGTTTTTAAAATAATTATTTTACTCGGGAGCGTGGGGTAATTGGGTTTACACATTTAGGTTTTAGATTTATTCCGCGCTAAGCTCGCCTTCTTTCGATGTGTCACGTGTTTTTAAAATAAATTATTTTACTCGGGGAGCGTGGGGTAATTGGGTTTACACATTTAGGTTTTAGATTTATTCCGCGCTAAGCTCGCCTTCTTTCGATGTGCTGACGTGTTTTTAAAATAAAATATTTTACTCGGGGAACGTGGGGTAATTGGGTTTACACATTTAGGTTTTAGATTTATTCCGCGCTAAGCTCGCCTTCTTTCGATGTGCTGACGTGTTTTTAAAATAAAATATTTTACTCGGGAGCGTGGGGTAATTGGGTTTACACATTTAGGTTTTAGATTTATTCCGCGCTAAGCTCGCCTTCTTTCGATGTGCCAACGTGTTTTAAAATAAATTATTTTACTCGGGGAGCGTGGGGTAATTGGGTTTACACATTTAGGTTTTAGATTTATTCCGCGCTAAGCTCGCCTTCTTTCGATGTGCCAACGTGTTTTTAAAATAAATTATTTTACTCGGAGAGCGTGGGGTAATTGGGTTTACACATTTAGGTTTTAGATTTATTCCGCGCTAAGCTCGCCTTCTTTCGATGTGCAACGTGTTTTTAAAATAAAATATTTTACTCGGGGAGCGTGGGGTAATTGGGTTTACACATTTAGGTTTTAGATTTATTCCGCGCTAAGCTCGCCTTCTTTCGATGTGCTGACGTGTTTTTAAAATAAAATATTTTAGGGGAGCGTGGGGTAATTGGGTTTACACATTTAGGTTTTAGATTTATTCCGCGCTAAGCTCGCCTTCTTTCGATGTGCCAACGTGTTTTTAAAATAAATTTTTTACTCGGGAAACGTGGGGTAATTGGGTTTACACATTTAGGTTTTAGATTTATTCCGCGCTAAGCTCGCCTTCTTTCGATGTGCTGAGGTGTTTTTAAAATAAAATATTTTATTCGGGGAACGTGCGGTTACTGGGTTTACGCATTTAGGTTTTAGATTTATTCCGCGCTAAGCTCGCCTTCTTTCGATGTGCTGACGTGTTTTTAAAATAAATTATTTTACTCGGGGAACGTGGGGTAATTGGGTTTACACATTCAGGTTTTAGATTTATTCCTTGCTAAGCTCGCCTTCGTTCGATGTGCTGACGTGTTTTTAAAATAAAATATTTTACTCGGGGAGTGGGGTAATTGGGTTTACACATTTAGGTTTTAGATTTATTCCGCGCTAAGCTCGCCTTCTTTCGATGTGCCAACGTGTTTTAAAATAAAATATTTTACTCGGGGAGCGTGGGGTAATTGGGTTTACACATTTAGGTTTTAGATTTATTCCGCGCTAAGCTCGCCTTCTTTCGATGTGCAAAGTGTTTTTAAAATAAATTATTTTACTCGGGAAACGTGGGGTAATTGGGTTTACACATTTAGGTTTTAGATTTATTCCGCGCTAAGCTCGCCTTCTTTCGATGTGTCAACGTGTTTTTAAAATAAATTATTTTATTCGGGGAGCGTGGGGTAATTGGGTTTACACATTTAGGTTTTAGATTTATTCCGCGCTAAGCTCGCCTTCTTTCGATGTGCTGACGTGTTTTTAAAATAAAATATTTTACTCGGGAACGTGGGGTAATTGGGTTTACACATTTAGGTTTTAGATTTATTCCGCGCTAAGCTCGCCTTCTTTCGATGTGCTGACGTGTTTTTAAAATAAAATATTTTACTCGGAGAGTGGGGTAATTGGGTTTACACATTTAGGTTTTAGATTTATTCCGCGCTAAGCTCGCCTTCTTTCGATGTGCCAAAGTGTTTTTAAAATAAATTATTTTACTCGGGAAACGTGGGGTAATTGGGTTTACACATTTAGGTTTTAGATTTATTCCGCGCTAAGCTCGCCTTCTTTCGATGTGCTGACGTGTTTTTAAAATAAAATATTTTACTCGGGGAGCGTGGGGTAATTGGGTTTACACATTTAGGTTTTAGATTTATTCCGCGCTAAGCTCGCCTTCTTTCGATGTGCCAACGTGTTTTTAAAATAAAATATTTTACTCGGGGAGCGTGGGGTAATTGGGTTTACACATTTAGGTTTTAGATTTATTCCGCGCTAAGCTCGCCTTCTTTCGATGTGCTGACGTGTTTTTAAAATAAAATATTATACTCGGAGAGTGGGGGGTAATTGGGTTTACACATTTAGGTTTTAGATTTATTCCGCGCTAAGCTCGCCTTCTTTCGATGTGCCAACGTGTTTTTAAAATAAATTATTTTACTCGGGGAGCGTGGGGTAATTGGGTTTACACATTTAGGTTTTAGATTTATTCCGCGCTAAGCTCGCCTTCTTTCGATGTGCCAACGTGTTTTTAAAATAAATTATTTTACTCGGAGAGCGTGGGGTAATTGGGTTTACACATTTAGGTTTTAGATTTATTCCGCGCTAAGCTCGCCTTCTTTCGATGTGCAAAGTGTTTTTAAAAGAAATTATTTTATTCGGGGAGTGTGGGGTAATTGGGTTTACAGATTTAGGTTTTAGATTTATTCCGCGCTAAGCTCGCCTTCTTTCGATGTGCTGACGTGTTTTTAAAATAAAATATTTTATTCGGGGAACGTGGGGTAATTGGGTTTACACATTTAGGTTTTAGATTTATTCCGCGCTAAGCTCGCCTTCTTTCGATGTGCTGACGTGTTTTTAAAATAAAATATTATACTCGGAGAGTGGGGGTAATTGGGTTTACACATTTAGGTTTTAGATTTATTCCGCGCTAAGCTCGCCTTCTTTCGATGTGTCAAAGTATTTTTAAAATAAATTATTTTACTCGAGAAACGTGGGGTAATTGGGTTTACACATTTAGGTTTTAGATTTATTCCGCGCTAAGCTCGCCTTCTTTCGATGTGCCAACGTGTTTTTAAAATAAATTATTTTACTCGGGGAGCGTGGGGTAATTGGGTTTACACATTTAGGTTTTAGATTTATTCCGCGCTAAGCTCGCCTTCTTTCGATGTGCCAACGTGTTTTTAAAATAAAATATTTTACTCGGGGAGCGTGGGGTAATTGGGTTTACACATTTAGGTTTTAGATTTATTCCGCGCTAAGCTCGCCTTCTTTCGATGTGCTGACGTGTTTTTAAAATAAAATATTTTACTCGGGGAGCGTGGGGTAATTGGGTTTACACATTTAGGTTTTAGATTTATTCCGCGCTAAGCTCGCCTTCTTTCGATGTGCCAACGTGTTTTTAAAATAAATTATTTTACTCGGGGAACGTGGGGTAATTGGGTTTACACATTTAGGTTTTAGATTTATTCCGCGCTAAGCTCGCCTTCTTTCGATGTGCTGACGTGTTTTTAAAATAAAATATTTTACTCGGGGACGTGGGGTAATTGGGTTTACACATTTAGGTTTTAGATTTATTCCGCGCTAAGCTCGCCTTCTTTCGATGTGCTGACGTGTTTTTAAAATAAAATATTTTACTCGGGGAGCGTGGGGTAATTGGGTTTACACATTTAGGTTTTAGATTTATTCCGCGCTAAGCTCGCCTTCTTTCGATGTGCTGACGTGTTTTTAAAATAAAATATTTTACTCGGGGAGCGTGGGGTAATTGGGTTTACACATTTAGGTTTTAGATTTATTCCGCGCTAAGCTCGCCTTCTTTCGATGTGCTGACGTGTTTTTAAAATAAAATATTTTACTCGGGGAGTGGGGTAATTGGGTTTACACATTTAGGTTTTAGATTTATTCCGCGCTAAGCTCGCCTTCTTTCGATGTGCTGACGTGTTTTTAAAATAAAATATTTTACTCGGGAGTGGGGGGTAATTGGGTTTACACATTTAGGTTTTAGATTTATTCCGCGCTAAGCTCGCCTTCTTTCGATGTGCTGACGTGTTTTTAAAATAAAATATTTTACTCGGGAGCGTGGGGTAATTGGGTTTACACATTTAGGTTTTAGATTTATTCCGCGCTAAGCTCGCCTTCTTTCGATGTGCCAACGTGTTTTTAAAATAAATTATTTTACTCGGGGAGCGTGGGGTAATTGGGTTTACACATTTAGGTTTTAGATTTATTCCGCGCTAAGCTCGCCTTCTTTCGATGTGCAAAGTGTTTTTAAAATAAATTATTTTACTCGGGGAGCGTGGGGTAATTGGGTTTACACATTTAGGTTTTAGATTTATTCCGCGCTAAGCTCGCCTTCTTTCGATGTGCCAACGTGTTTTTAAAATAAATTATTTTACTCGGGAGCGTGGGGTAATTGGGTTTACACATTTAGGTTTTAGATTTATTCCGCGCTAAGCTCGCCTTCTTTCGATGTGCCAACGTGTTTTTAAAATAAAATATTTTACTCGGGGAGCGTGGGGTAATTGGGTTTACACATTTAGGTTTTAGATTTATTCCGCGCTAAGCTCGCCTTCTTTCGATGTGCCAACGTGTTTTTAAAATAAATTATTTTACTCGGAGCGTGGGGTAATTGGGTTTACACATTTAGGTTTTAGATTTATTCCGCGCTAAGCTCGCCTTCTTTCGATGTGCCAACGTGTTTTTAAAATAAAATATTTTACTCGGGAGCGTGGGGTAATTGGGTTTACACATTTAGGTTTTAGATTTATTCCGCGCTAAGCTCGCCTTCTTTCGATGTGCCAACGTGTTTTTAAAATAAATATTTTACTCGGGGAGCGTGGGGTAATTGGGTTTACACATTTAGGTTTTAGATTTATTCCGCGCTAAGCTCGCCTTCTTTCGATGTGCCAACGTGTTTTTAAAATAAATTATTTTACTCGGGGAGCGTGGGGTAATTGGGTTTACACATTTAGGTTTTAGATTTATTCCGCGCTAAGCTCGCCTTCTTCCGATGTGCAACGTGTTTTTAAAATAAATTATTTTACTCGGGGAGTGTGGGGTAATTGGGTTTACAGATTTAGGTTTTAGATTTATTCCGCGCTAAGCTCGCCTTCTTTCGATGTGCTGACGTGTTTTTAAAATAAAATATTTTACTCGGGGAACGTGGGGTAATTGGGTTTACACATTTAGGTTTTAGATTTATTCCGCGCTAAGCTCGCCTTCTTTCGATGTGCTGACGTGTTTTTAAAATAAAATATTTTACTCGGGAGTGTGGGGTAATTGGGTTTACACATTTAGGTTTTAGATTTATTCCGCGCTAAGCTCGCCTTCTTTCGATGTGCAAAGTGTTTTTAAAATAAATTATTTTACTCGGGAAACGTGGGGTAATTGGGTTTACACATTTAGGTTTTAGATTTATTCCGCGCTAAGCTCGCCTTCTTTCGATGTGCTGACGTGTTTTTAAAATAAAATATTTTACTCGGGGAACGTGGGGTAATTGGGTTTACACATTTAGGTTTTAGATTTATTCCGCGCTAAGCTCGCCTTCTTTCGATGTGCCACGTGTTTTTAAAATAAAATATTTTACTCGGGGAGCGTGGGGTAATTGGGTTTACACATTTAGGTTTTAGATTTATTCCGCGCTAAGCTCGCCTTCTTTCCATGTGCTGACGTGTTTTTAAAATAAAATATTTTACTCGGAGAGTGGGGGTAATTGGGTTTACACATTTAGGTTTTAGATTTATTCCGCGCTAAGCTCGCCTTCTTTCGATGTGCCAACGTGTTTTTAAAATAAATTATTTTACTCGGGGAGCGTGGGGTAATTGGGTTTACACATTTAGGTTTTAGATTTATTCCGCGCTAAGCTCGCCTTCTTTCGATGTGCCAACGTGTTTTAAAAAATTATTTTACTCGGGGAGCGTGGGGTAATTGGGTTTACACATTTAGGTTTTAGATTTATTCCGCGCTAAGCTCGCCTTCTTTCGATGTGCCAACGTGTTTTTAAAATAAATTATTTTACTCGGGGAGCGTGGGGTAATTGGGTTTACACATTTAGGTTTTAGATTTATTCCGCGCTAAGCTCGCCTTCTTTCGATGTGTCAAAGTGTTTTTAAAATAAATTATTTTACTCGGGGAGCGTGGGGTAATTGGGTTTACACATTTAGGTTTTAGATTTATTCCGCGCTAAGCTCGCCTTCTTTCGATGTGCTGACGTGTTTTTAAAATAAAATATTTTATTCGGGGAACGTGGGGTAATTGGGTTTACACATTTAGGTTTTAGATTTATTCCGCGCTAAGCTCGCCTTCTTTCGATGTGCTGACGTGTTTTTAAAATAAAATATTTTACTCGGAGAGTGGGGGTAATTGGGTTTACACATTTAGGTTTTAGATTTATTCCGCGCTAAGCTCGCCTTCTTTCGATGTGCTGACGTGTTTTTAAAATAAAATATTTTACTCGGGGAGCGTGGGGTAATTGGGTTTACACATTTAGGTTTTAGATTTATTCCGCGCTAAGCTCGCCTTCTTTCGATGTGCTGACGTGTTTTTAAAATAAAATATTTTACTCGGGGAGCGTGGGGTAATTGGGTTTACACATTTAGGTTTTAGATTTATTCCGCGCTAAGCTCGCCTTCTTTCGATGTGCTGACGTGTTTTTAAAATAAAATATTTTACTCGGAGAGTGGGGGTAATTGGGTTTACACATTTAGGTTTTAGATTTATTCCGCGCTAAGCTCGCCTTCTTTCGATGTGCTGACGTGTTTTTAAAATAAAATATTTTACTCGGGAGTGGGGGTAATTGGGTTTACACATTTAGGTTTTAGATTTATTCCGCGCTAAGCTCGCCTTCTTTCGATGTGCTGACGTGTTTTTAAAATAAAATATTTTACTCGGGGAGCGTGGGGTAATTGGGTTTACACATTTAGGTTTTAGATTTATTCCGCGCTAAGCTCGCCTTCTTTCGATGTGCCAAAGTGTTTTTAAAATAAATTATTTTACTCGGGGAGCGTGGGGTAATTGGGTTTACACATTTAGGTTTTAGATTTATTCCGCGCTAAGCTCGTCTTCTTTCGATGTGCCAAAGTGTTTTTAAAATAAATTATTTTACTCGGGAAACGTGGGGTAATTGGGTTTACACATTTAGGTTTTAGATTTATTCCGCGCTAAGCTCGCCTTCTTTCGATGTGCCAACGTGTTTTTAAAATTATTTTACTCGGGGAGCGTGGGGTAATTGGGTTTACACATTTAGGTTTTAGATTTATTCCGCGCTAAGCTCGCCTTCTTTCGATGTGCCAACGTGTTTTTAAAATAAATTATTTTACTCGGGGAGCGTGGGGTAATTGGGTTTACACATTTAGGTTTTAGATTTATTCCTTGCTAAGCTCGCCTTCTTCCGATGTGTCAAAGTATTTTTAAAATAAATTATGTTACTCGGGGAGTGTGGGGTAATTGGGTTTACAGATTTAGGTTTTAGATTTATTCCGCGCTAAGCTCGCCTTCTTTCGATGTGCTGACGTGTTTTTAAAATAAAATATTTTACTCGGGGAGCGTGTGGTAATTGGGTTTACACATTTAGGTTTTAGATTTATTCCGCGCTAAGCTCGCCTTCTTTCGATGTGCTGACGTGTTTTTAAAATAAAATATTTTACTCGGAGAGTGGGGGTAATTGGGTTTACACATTTAGGTTTTAGATTTATTCCGCGCTAAGCTCGCCTTCTTTCGATGTGTCAAAGTGTTTTTAAAATAAATTATTTTACTCGGGAAACGTGGGGTAATTGGGTTTACACATTTAGGTTTTAGATTTATTCCGCGCTAAGCTCGCCTTCTTTCGATGTGCAACGTGTTTTTAAAATAAATTATTTTACTCGGAGAGCGTGGGGTAATTGGGTTTACACATTTAGGTTTTAGATTTATTCCGCGCTAAGCTCGCCTTCTTTCGATGTGCTGACGTGTTTTTAAAATAAATATTTTACTCGGGGAGCGTGGGGTAATTGGGTTTACACATTTAGGTTTTAGATTTATTCCGCGCTAAGCTCGCCTTCTTTCGATGTGCTGACGTGTTTTTAAAATAAAATATTTTACTCGGGGAGCGTGGGGTAATTGGGTTTACACATTTAGGTTTTAGATTTATTCCGCGCTAAGCTCGCCTTCTTTCGATGTGCCGACGTGTTTTTAAAATAAATTATTTTACTCGGGAAACGTGGGGTAATTGGGTTTACACATTTAGGTTTTAGATTTATTCCGCGCTAAGCTCGCCTTCTTTCGATGTGCTGACGTGTTTTTAAAATAAAATATTTTACTCGGGGAGCGTGGGGTAATTGGGTTTACACATTTAGGTTTTAGATTTATTCCGCGCTAAGCTCGCCTTCTTTCGATGTGCTGACGTGTTTTTAAAATAAAATATTTTACTCGGGGAACGTGGGGTAATTGGGTTTACACATTTAGGTTTTAGATTTATTCCGCGCTAAGCTCGCCTTCTTTCGATGTGCTGACGTGTTTTTAAAATAAAATATTTTACTCGGAGAGTGGGGGGTAATTGGGTTTACACATTTAGGTTTTAGATTTATTCCGCGCTAAGCTCGCCTTCTTTCGATGTGCTGACGTGTTTTTAAAATAAAATATTTTACTCGGGGAGCGTGGGGTAATTGGGTTTACACATTTAGGTTTTAGATTTATTCCGCGCTAAGCTCGCCTTCTTTCGATGTGCTGACGTGTTTTTAAAATAAAATATTTTACTCGGGGAGCGTGGGGTAATTGGGTTTACACATTAGGTTTTAGATTTATTCCGCGCTAAGCTCGCCTTCTTTCGATGTGCCAACGTGTTTTTAAAATAAATTATTTTACTCGGGAGCGTGGGGTAATTGGGTTTACACATTTAGGTTTTAGATTTATTCCGCACTAAGCTCGCCTTCTTTCGATGTGCTGACGTGTTTTTAAAATAAAATATTTTACTCGGGGAGCGTGGGGTAATTGGGTTTACACATTTAGGTTTTAGATTTATTCCGCGCTAAGCTCGCCTTCTTTCGATGTGCCAACGTGTTTTTTAAAATAAATTATTTTACTCGGGAGCGTGGGGTAATTGGGTTTACACATTTAGGTTTTAGATTTATTCCTTGCTAAGCTCGCCTTCTTCCGATGTGTCAAAGTATTTTTAAAATAAATTATTTTACTCGGGGAGCGTGGGGTAATTGGGTTTACACATTTAGGTTTTAGATTTATTCCGCGCTAAGCTCGCCTTCTTTCGATGTGCTGACGTGTTTTTAAAATAAAATATTTTACTCGGGGAACGTGGGGTAATTGGGTTTACACATTTAGGTTTTAGATTTATTCCGCGCTAAGCTCGCCTTCTTTCGATGTGCTGACGTGTTTTTAAAATAAAATATTTTACTCGGAGAGTGGGGGGTAATTGGGTTTACACATTTAGGTTTTAGATTTATTCCGCGCTAAGCTCGCCTTCTTTCGATGTGCAAAGTGTTTTTAAAATAAATTATTTTACTCGGGAAACGTGGGGTAATTGGGTTTACACATTTAGGTTTTAGATTTATTCCGCGCTAAGCTCGCCTTCTTTCGATGTGCCAACGTGTTTTTAAAATAAATTATTTTACTCGGAGAGTGGGGGGTAATTGGGTTTACACATTTAGGTTTTAGATTTATTCCGCGCTAAGCTCGCCTTCTTTCGATGTGCTGACGTGTTTTTAAAATAAAATATTTTACTCGGGAGCGTGGGGTAATTGGGTTTACACATTTAGGTTTTAGATTTATTCCGCACTAAGCTCGCCTTCTTTCGATGTGCTGACGTGTTTTTAAAATAAAATATTTTACTCGGGGAGTGGAGGGTAATTGGGTTTACACATTTAGGTTTTAGCTTTATTCCGCGCTAAGCTCGTCTTCTTCCGTTGGGCCGACGTGTTTTTAAAATAAATTTTTTACTCGGGAAACGTGGGGTAATTGGGTTTACACATTTAGGTTTTAGATTTATTCCGCGCTAAGCTCGCCTTCTTTCGATGTGCTGACGTGTTTTTAAAATAAAATATTTTATTCGGGGAACGTGGGGTAATTGGGTTTACACATTTAGGTTTTAGATTTATTCCGCGCTAAGCTCGCCTTCTTTCGATGTGCTGACGTGTTTTTAAAATAAAATATTTTACTCGGGGAGCGTGGGGTAATTGGGTTTACACATTTAGGTTTTAGATTTATTCCGCGCTAAGCTCGCCTTCTTTCGATGTGCTGACGTGTTTTTAAAATAAAATATTTTACTCGGAGAGTGGGGGTAATTGGGTTTACACATTTAGGTTTTAGATTTATTCCGCGCTAAGCTCGCCTTCTTTCGATGTGCTGACGTGTTTTTAAAAATAAAATATTTTACTCGGGGAGCGTGGGGTAATTGGGTTTACACATTTAGGTTTTAGATTTATTCCGCGCTAAGCTCGCCTTCTTTCGATGTGCTGACGTGTTTTTAAAATAAAATATTTTACTCGGGGAGCGTGGGGTAATTGGGTTTACACATTTAGGTTTTAGATTTATTCCGCGCTAAGCTCGCCTTCTTTCGATGTGCTGACGTGTTTTTAAAATAAAATATTTTACTCGGGAGTGTGGGGTAATTGGGTTTACACATTTAGGTTTTAGATTTATTCCGCGCTAAGCTCGCCTTCTTTCGATGTGCTGACGTGTTTTTAAAATAAAATATTTTACTCGGGGAACGTGGGGTAATTGGGTTTACGAATTTAGGTTTTAGATTTATTCCGCGCTAAGCTCGCCTTCTTTCGATGTGCTGACGTGTTTTTAAAATAAAATATTTTACTCGGGAGTGGGGGGTAATTGGGTTTACACATTTAGGTTTTAGATTTATTCCGCGCTAAGCTCGCCTTCTTTCGATGTGCTGACGTGTTTTTAAAATAAAATATTTTACTCGGGGAGTGGGGGTAATTGGGTTTACGCATTTAGGTTTTAGATTTAATCCGCGCTAAGCTCGCCTTCTTTCGATGTGCTGACGTGTTTTTAAAATAAAATATTTTACTCGGGGAGCGTGGGGTAATTGGGTTTACACATTTAGGTTTTAGATTTATTCCGCGCTAAGCTCGCCTTCTTTCGATGTGCTGACGTGTTTTTAAAATAAAATATTTTACTCGGGGAGCGTGGGGTAATTGGGTTTACACATTTAGGTTTTAGATTTATTCCGCGCTAAGCTCGCCTTCTTTCGATGTGCTGACGTGTTTTTAAAATAAAATATTTTACTCGGAGAGTGGGGTAATTGGGTTTACACATTTAGGTTTTAGATTTATTCCGCGCTAAGCTCGCCTTCTTTCGATGTGCTGACGTGTTTTTAAAATAAAATATTTTACTCGGGGAGCGTGGGGTAATTGGGTTTACACATTTAGGTTTTAGATTTATTCCGCGCTAAGCTCGCCTTCTTTCGATGTGCTGACGTGTTTTTAAAATAAAATATTTTACTCGGGGAGCGTGGGGTAATTGGGTTTACACATTTAGGTTTTAGATTTATTCCTTGCTAAGCTCGCCTTCTTCCGATGTGTCAAAGTATTTTTAAAATAAATTATTTTACTCGAGGAACGTGGGGTAATTGGGTTTACACATTTAGGTTTTAGATTTATTCCGCGCTAAGCTCGCCTTCTTTCGATGTGTCAAAGTATTTTTAAAATAAATTATTTTACTCGAGAAACGTGGGGTAATTGGGTTTACACATTTAGGTTTTAGATTTATTCCGCGCTAAGCTCGCCTTCTTTCGATGTGCTGACGTGTTTTTAAAATAAAATATTTTACTCGGGGAGCGTGGGGTAATTGGGTTTACACATTTAGGTTTTAGATTTATTCCGCGCTAAGCTCGCCTTCTTTCGATGTGCTGACGTGTTTTTAAAATAAAATATTTTACTCGGGGAGCGTGGGGTAATTGGGTTTACACATTTAGGTTTTAGATTTATTCCGCGCTAAGCTCGCCTTCTTTCGATGTGCCAACGTGTTTTTAAAATAAATTATTTTACTCGGGGAGCGTGGGGTAATTGGGTTTACACATTTAGGTTTTAGATTTATTCCGCGCTAAGCTCGCCTTCTTTCGATGTGCTGACGTGTTTTTAAAATAAAATATTTTACTCGGGGAGCGTGGGGTAATTGGGTTTACACATTTAGGTTTTAGATTTATTCCGCGCTAAGCTCGCCTTCTTTCGATGTGCTGACGTGTTTTTAAAATAAAATATTTTACTCGGGGAGCGTGGGGTAATTGGGTTACACATTTAGGTTTTAGATTTATTCCGCGCTAAGCTCGCCTTCTTTCGATGTGCCAACGTGTTTTTAAAATAAATTATTTTACTCGGGGAGCGTGGGGTAATTGGGTTTACACATTTAGGTTTTAGATTTATTCCGCGCTAAGCTCGCCTTCTTTCGATGTGCTGACGTGTTTTTAAAATAAAATATTTTACTCGGGAGCGTGGGGTAATTG
Organism: Nasonia vitripennis; assembly: GCF_009193385.2. NCBI lineage: Eukaryota > Metazoa > Arthropoda > Insecta > Hymenoptera > Pteromalidae > Nasonia > Nasonia vitripennis. The sequence goes on from NW_022279819.1 coordinate 29,512, forward strand.
GGTTTACACATTTAGGTTTTAGATTTATTCCGCGCTAAGCTCGCCTTCTTTCGATGTGCTGACGTGTTTTTAAAATAAAATATTTTACTCGGGGAGCGTGGGGTAATTGGGTTTACACATTTAGGTTTTAGATTTATTCCGCGCTAAGCTCGCCTTCTTTCGATGTGCCAACGTGTTTTTAAAATAAATTATTTTACTCGGGGAGCGTGGGGTAATTGGGTTTACACATTTAGGTTTTAGATTTATTCCGCGCTAAGCTCGCCTTCTTTCGATGTGCTGACGTGTTTTTAAAATAAAATATTTTACTCGGAGAGTGGGGGGTAATTGGGTTTACACATTTAGGTTTTAGATTTATTCCGCGCTAAGCTCGCCTTCTTTCGATGTGCCAACGTGTTTTTAAAATAAATTATTTTACTCGGGGAGCGTGGGGTAATTGGGTTTACACATTTAGGTTTTAGATTTATTCCTCGCTAAGCTCGCCTTCTTTCGATGTGCCAACGTGTTTTTAAAATAAATTATTTTACTCGGAGAGCGTGGGGTAATTGGGTTTACACATTTAGGTTTTAGATTTATTCCTTGCTAAGCTCGCCTTCTTTCGATGTGTCAAAGTATTTTTAAAATAAATTATTTTACTCGGGGAGTGTGGGGTAATTGGGTTTACACATTTAGGTTTTAGATTTATTCCGCGCTAAGCTCGCCTTCTTTCGATGTGCTGACGTGTTTTTAAAATAAAATATTTTACTCGGGGAACGTGGGGTAATTGGGTTTACAATTTAGGTTTTAGATTTATTCCGCGCTAAGCTCGCCTTCTTTCGATGTGCTGACGTGTTTTTAAAATAAAATATTTTACTCGGAGAGTGTGGGGTAATTGGGTTTACACATTTAGGTTTTAGATTTATTCCGCGCTAACCTCGTCTTCTTTCGATGTGTCAAAGTGTTTTTAAAATAAATTATTTTACTCGGGAAACGTGGGGTAATTGGGTTTACACATTTAGGTTTTAGATTTATTCCGCGCTAAGCTCGCCTTCTTTCGATGTGCCACGTGTTTTTAAAATAAATTATTTTACTCGGGGAGCGTGGGGTAATTGGGTTTACACATTTAGGTTTTAGATTTATTCCGCGCTAAGCTCGCCTTCTTTCGATGTGCTGACGTGTTTTTAAAATAAAATATTTTACTCGGGGACGTGGGGTAATTGGGTTTACACATTTAGGTTTTAGATTTATTCCGCGCTAAGCTCGCCTTCTTTCGATGTGCTGACGTGTTTTTAAAATAAAATATTTTATCGGGGAACGTGGGGTAATTGGGTTTACACATTTAGGTTTTAGATTTATTCCGCGCTAAGCTCGCCTTCTTTCGATGTGCTGACGTGTTTTTAAAATAAAATATTTTACTCGGGGAACGTGGGGTAATTGGGTTTACACATTTAGGTTTTAGATTTATTCCGCGCTAAGCTCGCCTTCTTTCGATGTGCTGACGTGTTTTTAAAATAAATATTTTACTCGGAGAGGGGGGTAATTGGGTTTACACATTTAGGTTTTAGATTTATTCCGCGCTAAGCTCGCCTTCTTTCGATGTGCTGACGTGTTTTTAAAATAAAATATTTTACTCGGGGAGCGTGGGGTAATTGGGTTTACACATTTAGGTTTTAGATTTATTCCGCGCTAAGCTCGCCTTCTTTCGATGTGCTGACGTGTTTTTAAAATAAATATTTTACTCGGGGAGCGTGGGGTAATTGGGTTTACACATTTAGGTTTTAGATTTATTCCGCGCTAAGCTCGCCTTCTTTCGATGTGCTGACGTGTTTTTAAAATAAAATATTTTACTCGGAGAGTGGGGGTAATTGGGTTTACACATTTAGGTTTTAGATTTATTCCGCGCTAAGCTCGCCTTCTTTCGATGTGCTGACGTGTTTTAAAATAAAATATTTTACTCGGAGAGTGGGGGTAATTGGGTATACACATTTAGGTTTTAGATTTATTCCGCGCTAAGCTCGCCTTCTTTCGATGTGCTGACGTGTTTTTAAAATAAAATATTTTACTCGGGGAGCGTGGGGTAATTGGGTTTACACATTTAGGTTTTAGATTTATTCCGCGCTAAGCTCGCCTTCTTCGATGTGCCAAAGTGTTTTTAAAATAAATTATTTTACTCGGGAAGCGTGGGGTAATTGGGTTTACACATTTAGGTTTTAGATTTATTCCGCGCTAAGCTCGCCTTCTTTCGATGTGTCAACGTGTTTTTAAAATAAAATATTTTACTCGGGAACGTGGGGTAATTGGGTTTACACATTTAGGTTTTAGATTTATTCCGCGCTAAGCTCGCCTTCTTTCGATGTGCCAACGTGTTTTTAAAAATTATTTTACTCGGGGAGCGTGGGGTAATTGGGTTTACACATTTAGGTTTTAGATTTATTCCGCTAAGCTCGCCTTCTTTCGATGTGCCAACGTGTTTTTAAAATAAATTATTTTACTCGGGAGCGTGGGGTAATTGGGTTTACACATTTAGGTTTTAGATTTATTCCGCGCTAAGCTCGCCTTCTTCGATGTGTCAACGTGTTTTTAAAATAAATTATTTTACTCGGGGAGCGTGGGGTAATTGGGTTTACACATTTAGGTTTTAGATTTATTCCGCGCTAAGCTCGCCTTCTTTCGATGTGCTGACGTGTTTTTAAAAAAAAATTTTTACTCGGGGAACGTGGGGTAATTGGGTTTACACATTTAGGTTTTAGATTTATTCCGCGCTAAGCTCGCCTTCTTTCGATGTGCTGACGTGTTTTTAAAATAAAATATTTTACTCGGAGAGTGGGGTAATTGGGTTTACACATTTAGGTTTTAGATTTATTCCGCGCTAAGCTCGCCTTCTTTCGATGTGTCAAAGTATTTTTAAAATAAATTATTTTACTCGAGAAACGTGGGGTAATTGGCTATACACATTTAGGTTTTAGATTTATTCCGCGCTAAGCTCGCCTTCTTTCGATGTGCCAACGTGTTTTTAAAATAAATTATTTTACTCGGAGAGCGTGGGGTAATTGGGTTTACACATTTAGGTTTTAGATTTATTCCGCGCTAAGCTCGCCTTCTTTCGATGTGCTGACGTGTTTTTAACGTAAAATATTTTACTCGGGGAGCGTGGGGTAATTGGGTTTACACATTTAGGTTTTAGATTTATTCCGCGCTAAGCTCGCCTTCTTTCGATGTGCTGACGTGTTTTTAAAATAAAATATTTTACTCGGGGAGCGTGGGGTAATTGGGTTTACACATTTAGGTTTTAGATTTATTCCTTGCTAAGCTCGCCTTCTTCCGATGTGCCAACATGTTTTTAAAATAAGTTTTTTACTCGAGGAACGTGGGGTAATTGGCTATACACATTTAGGTTTTAGATTTATTCCGCGCTAAGCTCGCCTTCTTTCGATGTGCTGACGTGTTTTTAAAATAAAATATTTTATTCGGGGAACGTGGGGTAATTGGGTTTACACATTTAGGTTTTAGATTTATTCCGCGCTAAGCTCGCCTTCTTTCGATGTGCTGACGTGTTTTTAAAATAAAATATTTTACTCGGGGAACGTGCGGTAATTGGGTTTACACATTTAGGTTTTAGATTTATTCCGCGCTAAGCTCGCCTTCTTTCGATGTGCTGACGTGTTTTTAAAATAAAATATTTTACTCGGAGAGTGGGGGGTAATTGGGTTTACACATTTAGGTTTTAGATTTATTCCGCGCTAAGCTCGCCTTCTTTCGATGTGCTGACGTGTTTTTAAAATAAAATATTTTACTCGGGAGCGTGGGGTAATTGGGTTTACACATTTAGGTTTTAGATTTATTCCGCGCTAAGCTCGCCTTCTTTCGATGTGCTGACGTGTTTTAAAATAAAATATTTTACTCGGGGAGCGTGGGGTAATTGGGTTTACACATTTAGGTTTTAGATTTATTCCGCGCTAAGCTCGCCTTCTTTCGATGTGCTGACGTGTTTTTAAAATAAATATATTTTACTCGGGAGTGGGGGTAATTGGGTTTACACATTTAGGTTTTAGATTTATTCCGCGCTAAGCTCGCCTTCTTTCGATGTGCTGACGTGTTTTTAAAATAAAATATTTTACTCGGAGAGTGGGGGGTAATTGGGTTTACACATTTAGGTTTTAGATTTATTCCGCGCTAAGCTCGCCTTCTTTCGATGTGCTGACGTGTTTTTAAAATAAAATATTTTACTCGGGGAGCGTGGGGTAATTGGGTTTACACATTTAGGTTTTAGATTTATTCCGCGCTAAGCTCGCCTTCTTTCGATGTGTCAAAGTATTTTTAAAATAAATTATTTTACTCGAGAAACGTGGGGTAATTGGGTTTACACATTTAGGTTTTAGATTTATTCCGCGCTAAGCTCGCCTTCTTTCGATGTGTCAAAGTATTTTTAAAATAAATTATTTTACTCGGGAAACGTGGGGTAATTGGGTTTACACATTTAGGTTTTAGATTTATTCCGCGCTAAGCTCGCCTTCTTTCCATGTGCTGACGTGTTTTTAAAAATTATTTTACTCGGGGAGCGTGGGGTAATTGGGTTTACACATTCAGGTTTTAGATTTATTCCTTGCTAAGCTCGTCTTCTTTCGATGTGCCAACGTGTTTTTAAAATAAATTATTTTACTCGGGGAGCGTGGGGTAATTGGGTTTACACATTTAGGTTTTAGATTTATTCCGCGCTAAGCTCGCCTTCTTCGATGTGCCAACGTGTTTTTAAAATAAATTATTTTACTCGGGAGCGTGGGGTAATTGGGTTTACACATTTAGGTTTTAGATTTATTCCGCGCTAAGCTCGCCTTCTTTCGATGTGCTGACGTGTTTTTAAAAAAAAATATTTTACTCGGGGAACGTGGGGTAATTGGGTTTACACATTTAGGTTTTAGATTTATTCCGCGCTAAGCTCGCCTTCTTTCGATGTGCTGACGTGTTTTTAAAATAAAATATTTTACTCGGAGAGTGGGGGTAATTGGGTTTACACATTTAGGTTTTAGATTTATTCCGCGCTAAGCTCGCCTTCTTTCGATGTGCAAAGTGTTTTTAAAATAAATTATTTTACTCGAGAAACGTGGGGTAATTGGGTTTACACATTTAGGTTTTTGATTTCTTCCGCGCTAAGCTCGCCTTCTTTCGATATGCTGACGTGTTTTTAACATAAAATATTTTACTCGGGGAGCGTGGGGTAATTGGGTTTACACATTTAGGTTTTAGATTTATTCCGCGCTAAGCTCGCCTTCTTTCGATGTGCTGACGTGTTTTTAAAATAAAATTATTTTACTCGGGGAGTGGGGTAATTGGGTTTACACATTTAGGTTTTAGATTTATTCCGCGCTAAGCTCGCCTTCTTTCGATGTGCCAACGTGTTTTTAAAATAAATTATTTTACTCGGGGAGCGTGGGGTAATTGGGTTTACACATTTAGGTTTTAGATTTATTCCGCGCTAAGCTCGCCTTCTTTCGATGTGCCAACGTGTTTTTAAAAAATTATTTTACTCGGGGAGCGTGGGGTAATTGGGTTTACACATTTAGGTTTTAGATTTATTCCGCGCTAAGCTCGCCTTCTTTCGATGTGCCAACGTGTTTTTAAAATAAATTATTTTACTCGGGAGCGTGGGGTAATTGGGTTTACACATTTAGGTTTTAGATTTATTCCGCGCTAAGCTCGCCTTCTTTCGATGTGTCAAAGTATTTTTTAAAATAAATTATTTTACTCGGGGAGCGTGGGGTAATTGGGTTTACACATTTAGGTTTTAGATTTATTCCGCGCTAAGCTCGCCTTCTTTCGATGTGCTGACGTGTTTTTAAAATAAAATATTTTACTCGGGGAACGTGGGGTAATGGGTTTACACATTTAGGTTTTAGATTTATTCCGCGCTAAGCTCGCCTTCTTTCGATGTGCTGACGTGTTTTTAAAATAAAATATTTTACTCGGAGAGTGGGGGGTAATTGGGTTTACACATTTAGGTTTTAGATTTATTCCGCGCTAAGCTCGCCTTCTTTCGATGTGTGCAACGTGTTTTTAAAATAAATTATTTTATTCGGGGAACGTGGGGTAATTGGGTTTACACATTTAGGTTTTAGATTTATTCCGCGCTAAGCTCGTCTTCTTTCGATGTGCCAACGTGTTTTTAAAATAAATTATTTTACTCGGAGAGCGTGGGGTAATTGGGTTTACACATTTAGGTTTTAGATTTATTCCGCGCTAAGCTCGCCTTCTTTCGATGTGCTGACGTGTTTTTAAAATAAAATATTTTACTCGGGGAGCGTGGGGTAATTGGGTTTACACATTTAGGTTTTAGATTTATTCCGCGCTAAGCTCGCCTTCTTTCGATGTGCTGACGTGTTTTTAAAATAAAATATTTTACTCGGGGAGCGTGGGGTAATTGGGTTTACACATTTAGGTTTTAGATTTATTCCTTGCTAAGCTCGCCTTCTTCCGATGTGCCGACGTTGTTTAAAAATAAATTTTTTACTCGGGAAACGTGGGGTAATTGGCTATACACATTTAGGTTTTAGATTTATTCCGCGCTAAGCTCGCCTTCTTTCGATGTGCTGACGTGTTTTTAAAATAAAATATTTTACTCGAGAAACGTGGGGTAATTGGCTATACACATTTAGGTTTTAGATTTATTCCTTGCTAAGCTCGTCTTCTTTCGATGTGCTGACGTGTTTTTAAAATAAATATTTTACTCGGGGAACGTGGGGTTATTGGGTTTACACATTTAGGTTTTAGATTTATTCCGCGCTAAGCTCGCCTTCTTTCGATGTGCTGACGTGTTTTAAAATAAAATATTTTTACTCGGAGAGTGGGGGTAATTGGGTTTACACATTTAGGTTTTAGATTTATTCCGCGCTAAGCTCGCCTTCTTTCGATGTGCTGACGTGTTTTTAAAATAAAATATTTTACTCGGGGAGTGTGGGTAATTGGGTTTACACATTTAGGTTTTAGATTTATTCCGCGCTAAGCTCGCCTTCTTTCGATGTGCTGACGTGTTTTTAAAATAAAATATTTTACTCGGGGAGCGTGGGTAATTGGGTTTACACATTTAGGTTTTAGATTTATTCCGCGCTAAGCTCGCCTTCTTTCGATGTGCTGACGTGTTTTTAAAATAAATATTTTACTCGGAGAGTGGGGGTAATTGGGTTTACACATTTAGGTTTTAGATTTATTCCGCGCTAAGCTCGCCTTCTTTCGATGTGCTGACGTGTTTTTAAAATAAAATATTTTACTCGGGGAGTGGGGGGTAATTGGCTTTACACATTCAGGTTTTAGATTTATTCCGCGCTAAGCTCGCCTTCTTTCGATGTGCTGACGTGTTTTTAACATAAAATATTTTACTCGGGGAGCGTGGGGTAATTGGGTTTACACATTTAGGTTTTAGATTTATTCCGCGCTAAGCTCGCCTTCTTTCGATGTGTCAAAGTATTTTTAAAATAAATTATTTTACTCGGAAACGTGGGGTAATTGGGTTTACACATTTAGGTTTTAGATTTATTCCGCGCTAAGCTCGCCTTCTTTCGATGTGCAAAGTGTTTTTAAAATAAATTATTTTACTCGGGAACGTGGGGTAATTGGCTTTACACATTTAGGTTTTAGATTTATTCCGCGCTAAGCTCGCCTTCTTTCGATGTGCCAACGTGTTTTTAAAAAATTATTTTACTCGGGGAGCGTGGGGTAATTGGGTTTACACATTTAGGTTTTAGATTTATTCCGCGCTAAGCTCGCCTTCTTTCGATGTGCCAACGTGTTTTTAAAATAAATTATTTTACTCGGAGAGCGTGGGGTAATTGGGTTTACACATTTAGGTTTTAGATTTATTCCTTGCTAAGCTCGCCTTCTTCCGATGTGTCAAAGTATTTTTAAAATAAATTATGTTATTCGGGGAGTGTGGGGTAATTGGGTTTACACATTTAGGTTTTAGATTTATTCCGCGCTAAGCTCGCCTTCTTTCGATGTGCTGACGTGTTTTTAAAATAAAATATTTTATTCGGGGAACGTGGGGTAATTGGGTTTACACATTTAGGTTTTAGATTTATTCCGCGCTAAGCTCGCCTTCTTTCGATGTGCTGACGTGTTTTTTAAAATAAAATATTTTACTCGGAGAGTGGGGGTAATTGGGTTTACACATTTAGGTTTTAGATTTATTCCGCGCTAAGCTCGCCTTCTTTCGATGTGTCAAAGTGTTTTTAAAATAAATTATTTTACTCGGGAACGTGGGGTAATTGGGTTTACACATTTAGGTTTTAGATTTATTCCTTGCTAAGCTCGCCTTCTTTCGATGTGCCAACGTGTTTTTAAAATAAATTATTTTACTCGGGGAGCGTGGGGTAATTGGGTTTACACATTTAGGTTTTAGATTTATTCCGCGCTAAGCTCGCCTTCTTTCGATGTGCTGACGTGTTTTTAAAATAAAATATTTTACTCGGGGAGCGTGGGGTAATTGGGTTTACACATTTAGGTTTTAGATTTATTCCGCGCTAAGCTCGCCTTCTTTCGATGTGCTGACGTGTTTTTAAAATAAAATATTTTACTCGGGGAGCGTGGGGTAATTGGGTTTACACATTTAGGTTTTAGATTTATTCCGCGCTAAGCTCGCCTTCTTTCGATGTGCCAACGTGTTTTTAAAATAAATTTTTTACTCGGGGAACGTGGGGTAATTGGGTTTACACATTTAGGTTTTAGCTTTATTCCGCGCTAAGCTCGCCTTCTTTCGATGTGCTGACGTGTTTTTAAAATAAAATATTTTATTCGGGGAACGTGCGGTAATTGGGTTTACACATTTAGGTTTTAGATTTATTCCGCGCTAAGCTCGCCTTCTTTCGATGTGCTGACGTGTTTTTAAAATAAAATATTTTATTCGGGGAGCGTGGGGTAATTGGGTTTACACATTTAGGTTTTAGATTTATTCCGCGCTAAGCTCGCCTTCTTTCGATGTGCTGACGTGTTTTTAAAATAAAATATTTTACTCGGGGAGTGGGGGGTAATTGGGTTTACACATTTAGGTTTTAGATTTATTCCGCGCTAAGCTCGCCTTCTTTCGATGTGCTGACGTGTTTTTAAAATAAAATATTTTACTCGGGGAGTGGTGGGTAATTGGGTTTACACATTTAGGTTTTAGATTTATTCCGCGCTAAGCTCGCCTTCTTTCGATGTGCTGACGTGTTTTTAAAATAAAATATTTTACTCGGGGAGCGTGGGGTAATTGGGTTTACACATTTAGGTTTTAGATTTATTCCGCGCTAAGCTCGCCTTCTTTCGATGTGCTGACGTGTTTTTAAAATAATATATTTTACTCGGAGAGTGGAGGGTAATTGGGTTTACACATTTAGGTTTTAGATTTATTCCGCGCTAAGCTCGCCTTCTTTCGATGTGCTGACGTGTTTTTAAAATAAAATATTTTACTCGGGGAGTGTGGGGTAATTGGGTTTACACATTTAGGTTTTAGATTTATTCCGCGCTAAGCTCGCCTTCTTTCGATGTGCTGACGTGTTTTTAAAATAAAATATTTTACTCGGGGAGCGTGGGGTAATTGGGTTTACACATTTAGGTTTTAGATTTATTCCGCGCTAAGCTCGCCTTCTTTCGATGTGTCAAAGTATTTTTAAAATAAATTATTTTACTCGGGAAACGTGGGGTAATTGGGTTTACACATTTAGGTTTTAGATTTATTCCGCGCTAAGCTCGCCTTCTTTCGATGTGTCAAAGTATTTTTAAAATAAATTATTTTACTCGGGGAACGTGGGGTAATTGGGTTTACACATTTAGGTTTTAGATTTATTCCGCGCTAAGCTCGCCTTCTTTCCATGTGCTGACATGTTTTTAAAATTTATTTTACTCGGGGAGCGTGGGGTAATTGGGTTTACACATTTAGGTTTTAGATTTATTCCTTGCTAAGCTCGTCTTCTTTCGATGTGCCAACATGTTTTTAAAATAAATTATTTTACTCGGGGAGCGTGGGGTAATTGGGTTTACACATTTAGGTTTTAGATTTATTCCGCGCTAAGCTCGCCTTCTTTCGATGTGTCAAAGTGTTTTTAAAATAAATTATTTTACTCGGGGAGCGTGGGGTAATTGGTTTACACATTTAGGTTTTAGATTTATTCCGCGCTAAGCTCGCCTTCTTTCGATGTGCTGACGTGTTTTTAAAAAAAAATATTTTACTCGGGGAACGTGGGGATTGGGTTTACAATTTAGGTTTTAGATTTATTCCGCGCTAAGCTCGCCTTCTTTCGATGTGCTGACGTGTTTTTAAAATAAAATATTTTACTCGGAGAGTGGGGGTAATTGGGTTTACACATTTAGGTTTTAGATTTATTCCGCGCTAAGCTCGCCTTCTTTCGATGTGTCAAAGTGTTTTTAAAATAAATTATTTTACTCGGGGAACGTGGGGTAATTGGGTTTACACATTTAGGTTTTAGATTTATTCCGCGCTAAGCTCGCCTTCTTTCGATGTGCCAACGTGTTTTTAAAATAAATTATTTTACTCGGGGAGCGTGGGGTAATTGGGTTTACACATTTAGGTTTTAGATTTATTCCGCGCTAAGCTCGCCTTCTTTCCATGTGCTGACGTGTTTTTAAAATAAAATATTATACTCGGAGAGTGGGGGGTAATTGGGTTTACACATTTAGGTTTTAGATTTATTCCGCGCTAAGCTCGCCTTCTTTCGATGTGCCAACGTGTTTTTAAAATAAATTATTTTACTCGGGGAGTGTGGGGTAATTGGGTGTACACATTTAGGTTTTAGATTTATTCCGCGCTAAGCTCGCCTTCTTTCGATGTGCCAACATGTTTTTAAAAATTATTTTACTCGGGGAGCGTGGGGTAATTGGGTTTACACATTCAGGTTTTAGATTTATTCCTTGCTAAGCTCGTCTTCTTTCGATGTGCCAACATGTTTTTAAAATAAATTATTTTACTCGGAGAGCGTGGGGTAATTGGGTTTACACATTTAGGTTTTAGATTTATTCCTTGCTAAGCTCGCCTTCTTTCGATGTGTCAAAGTATTTTTAAAATAAATTATTTTACTCGGGGAGTGGGGTAATTGGGTTTACACATTTAGGTTTTAGATTTATTCCGCGCTAAGCTCGCCTTCTTTCGATGTGCTGACGTGTTTTTAAAAAAAATATTTTACTCGGGGACGTGGGTAATTGGGTTTACACATTTAGGTTTTAGATTTATTCCGCGCTAAGCTCGCCTTCTTTCGATGTGCTGACGTGTTTTTAAAATAAAATATTTTACTCGGAGAGTGGGGGGTAATTGGGTTTACACATTTAGGTTTTAGATTTATTCCGCGCTAAGCTCGCCTTCTTTCGATGTGTCAAAGTATTTTTAAAATAAATTATTTTACTCGAGAAACGTGGGGTAATTGGCTATACACATTTAGGTTTTAGATTTATTCCTTGCTAAGCTCGCCTTCTTTCGATGTGCCAACATGTTTTTAAAATAAATTATTTTACTCGGGGAGCGTGGGGTAATTGGGTTTACACATTTAGGTTTTAGATTTATTCCGCGCTAAGCTCGCCTTCTTTCGATGTGCTGACGTGTTTTTAAAATAAAATATTTTACTCGGGGAGCGTGGGGTAATTGGGTTTACACATTTAGGTTTTAGATTTATTCCGCGCTAAGCTCGCCTTCTTTCGATGTGCTGACGTGTTTTTAAAATAAAATATTTTACTCGGGGAGCGTGGGGTAATTGGGTTTACACATTTAGGTTTTAGATTTATTCCTTGCTAAGCTCGCCTTCTTCCGATGTGCCAACATGTTTTTAAAATAAGTTTTTTACTCGGGAAACGTGGGGTAATTGGCTATACACATTTAGGTTTTAGATTTATTCCGCGCTAAGCTCGCCTTCTTTCGATGTGCTGACGTGTTTTTAAAATAAAATATTTTATTCGGGGAACGTGGGGTAATTGGGTTTACACATTTAGGTTTTAGATTTATTCCGCGCTAAGCTCGCCTTCTTTCGATGTGCTGACGTGTTTTTAAAATAAAATATTTTATTCGGGGAACGTGCGGTAATTGGGTTTACACATTTAGGTTTTAGATTTATTCCGCGCTAAGCTCGCCTTCTTTCGATGTGCTGACGTGTTTTTAAAATAAAATATTTTACTCGGAGAGTGGGGGGTAATTGGGTTTACACATTTAGGTTTTAGATTTATTCCGCGCTAAGCTCGCCTTCTTTCGATGTGCTGACGTGTTTTTAAAATAAAATATTTTACTCGGGGAGTGTGGGGTAATTGGGTTTACACATTTAGGTTTTAGATTTATTCCGCGCTAAGCTCGCCTTCTTTCGATGTGCTGACGTGTTTTTAAAATAAAATATTTTACTCGGGGAGCGTGGGGTAATTGGGTTTACACATTTAGGTTTTAGATTTATTCCGCGCTAAGCTCGCCTTCTTTCGATGTGCTGACGTGTTTTTAAAATAAAATATTTTACTCGGAGAGTGGAGGGTAATTGGTTTTACACATTTAGGTTTTAGATTTATTCCGCGCTAAGCTCGCCTTCTTTCGATGTGCTGACGTGTTTTTAAAATAAAATATTTTACTCGGAGAGTGGGGGTAATTGGCTTTACACATTTAGGTTTTAGATTTATTCCGCGCTAAGCTCGCCTTCTTTCGATGTGCTGACGTGTTTTTAAAATAAAATATTTTACTCGGGGAGCGTGGGGTAATTGGGTTTACACATTTAGGTTTTAGATTTATTCCTTGCTAAGCTCGCCTTCTTCCGATGTGTCAAAGTATTTTTAAAATAAATTATTTTACTCGAGAAACGTGGGGTAATTGGGTTTACACATTTAGGTTTTAGATTTATTCCGCGCTAAGCTCGTCTTCTTTCGATGTGTCAAAGTGTTTTTTAAAATAAATTATTTTACTCGGGGAACGTGGGGTAATTGGCTTTACACATTTAGGTTTTAGATTTATTCCTTGCTAAGCTCGTCTTCTTTCGATGTGCCAACATGTTTTTAAAAATTATTTTACTCGGGGAGCGTGGGGTAATTGGGTTTACACATTCAGGTTTTAGATTTATTCCTTGCTAAGCTCGTCTTCTTTCGATGTGCCAACATGTTTTTAAAATAAATTATTTTACTCGGAGAGCGTGGGGTAATTGGGTTTTCGCATTTAGGTTTTAGATTTATTCCTTGCTAAGCTCGCCTTCTTCCGATGTGTCAAAGTATTTTTAAAATAAATTATGTTATTCGGGGAGTGTGGGGTAATTGGGTTTACAGATTTAGGTTTTAGATTTATTCCGCGCTAAGCTCGCCTTCTTTCGATGTGCTGACGTGTTTTTAAAATAAAATATTTTATTCGGGGACGTGGGGTAATTGGGTTTACAATTTAGGTTTTAGATTTATTCCGCGCTAAGCTCGCCTTCTTTCCATGTGCTGACGTGTTTTTAAAATAAAATATTTTACTCGGAGAGTGGGGGGTAATTGGGTTTACACATTTAGGTTTTAGATTTATTCCGCGCTAAGCTCGTCTTCTTTCGATGTGTCAAAGTATTTTTAAAATAAATTATTTTACTCGAGAAACGTGGGGTAATTGGCTATACACATTTAGGTTTTAGATTTATTCCTTGCTAAGCTCGTCTTCTTTCGATGTGCCAACATGTTTTTAAAATAAATTATTTTACTCGGAGAGCGTGGGGTAATTGGGTTTACACATTCAGGTTTTAGATTTATTCCGCGCTAAGCTCGCCTTCTTTCGATGTGCTGACGTGTTTTTAAAATAAAATATTTTACTCGGGGAGCGTGGGGTAATTGGGTTTACACATTTGGGTTTTAGATTTATTCCGCGCTAAGCTCACCTTCTTTCCATGTGCTGACGTGTTTTTAAAATAAAATATTTTACTCGGGGAGCGTGGGGTAATTGGGTTTACACATTTAGGTTTTAGATTTATTCCTTGCTAAGCTCGCCTTCTTCCGATGTGCCGACATGTTTTTAAAATAAATTTTTTTACTCGGGGAACGTGGGGTAATTGGCTTTACACATTTAGGTTTTAGATTTATTCCGCGCTAAGCTCGCCTTCTTTCGATGTGCTGACGTGTTTTTAAAATAAAATATTTTATTCGGGGAACGTGGGGTAATTGGGTTTACACATTTAGGTTTTAGATTTATTCCGCGCTAAGCTCGCCTTCTTTCGATGTGCTGACGTGTTTTTAAAATAAAATATTTTATTCGGGGAACGTGCGGTGATTGGGTTTACACATTTAGGTTTTAGATTTATTCCGCGCTAAGCTCGCCTTCTTTCGATGTGCTGACGTGTTTTTAAAATAAAATATTTTACTCGGAGAGTGTGGGGTAATTGGGTTTACACATTTAGGTTTTAGATTTATTCCGCGCTAAGCTCGCCTTCTTTCGATGTGCTGACGTGTTTTTAAAATAAAATATTTTACTCGGGGAGTGTGGGGTAATTGGGTTTACACATTTAGGTTTTAGATTTATTCCGCGCTAAGCTCGCCTTCTTTCGATGTGCTGACGTGTTTTTAAAATAAAATATTTTACTCGGGGAGCGTGGGGTAATTGGGTTTACACATTTAGGTTTTAGATTTATTCCGCGCTAAGCTCGCCTTCTTTCGATGTGCTGACGTGTTTTTAAAATAATATATTTTACTCGGAGAGTGGAGGGTAATTGGGTTTACACATTTAGGTTTTAGATTTATTCCGCGCTAAGCTCGCCTTCTTTCGATGTGCTGACGTGTTTTTAAAATAAAATATTTTACTCGGAGAGTGGGGGGTAATTGGCTATACACATTCAGGTTTTAGATTTATTCCGCGCTAAGCTCGCCTTCTTTCGATGTGCTGACGTGTTTTTAAAATAAAATATTTTACTCGGGGAGCGTGGGGTAATTGGGTTTACACATTTAGGTTTTAGATTTATTCCGCGCTAAGCTCGCCTTCTTTCGATGTGTCAAAGTATTTTTAAAATAAATTATTTTACTCGAGAAACGTGGGGTAATTGGCTTTACACATTTAGGTTTTAGATTTATTCCGCGCTAAGCTCGCCTTCTTTCGATGTGCAAAGTGTTTTTAAAATAAATTATTTTACTCGGGGAGCGTGGGGTAATTGGGTTTACACATTTAGGTTTTAGATTTATTCCTTGCTAAGCTCGCCTTCTTTCGATGTGCCAACATGTTTTTAAAATAAATTATTTTACTCGGGGAGCGTGGGGTAATTGGGTTTACACATTTAGGTTTTAGATTTATTCCTTGCTAAGCTCGTCTTCTTTCGATGTGCCAACATGTTTTTAAAATAAATTATTTTACTCGGGGAGCGTGGGGTAATTGGGTTTACGCATTTAGGTTTTAGATTTATTCCGCGCTAAGCTCGCCTTCTTTCGATGTGCTGACGTGTTTTTAAAATAAAATATTTTACTCGGGGAGCGTGGGGTAATTGGGTTTACACATTTAGGTTTTAGATTTATTCCGCGCTAAGCTCGCCTTCTTTCGATGTGCTGACGTGTTTTTAAAATAAATTATTTTATTCGGGGAGCGTGGGGTAATTGGGTTTACACATTTAGGTTTTAGATTTATTCCGCGCTAAGCTCGCCTTCTTTCGATGTGCTGACGTGTTTTTAAAATAAAATATTTTACTCGGGGAGCGTGGAGTATTTGACGGTACACATTCGAGTTTTAGATTTATTCCGCGCTAAGCTCGCCTTCGTTCGATGTGCCAACGTGTTTTTAAAATAAATTATTTTACTCGGGGAGCGTGGGGTAATTGGGTTTACGCATTTGGGTTTTAGATTTATTCCGCGCTAAGCTCGCCTTCTTTCGATGTGCTGACGTGTTTTTAAAATAAAATATTTTACTTGGGGAGCGTGGGGTAATTGGGTTTACGCATTTGGGTTTTAGATTTATTCCGCGCTAAGCTCGCCTTCTTTCGATGTGCTGACGTGTTTTTAAAATAAAATATTTTACTCGGGGAGCGTGGGGTAATTGGGTTTACACATTCGGTTTTAGATTTATTCCGCGCTAAGCTCGCCTTCTTTCGATGTGCCAACATGTTTTTAAAATAAATTATTTTACTCGGGGAGCGTGGGGTAATTGGGTTTACACATTTAGGTTTTAGATTTATTCCTTGCTAAGCTCGTCTTCTTTCGATGTGCCAACATGTTTTTAAAATAAGTTATTTTACTCGGGGAGCGTGGGGTAATTGGGTTTACACATTCAGGTTTTAGATTTATTCCTTGCTAAGCTCGTCTTCTTTCGATGTGCCAACATGTTTTTAAAATAAATTATTTTACTCGGGGAGCGTGGGGTAATTGGGTTTACACATTTAGGTTTTAGATTTATTCCGCGCTAAGCTCGCCTTCTTTCGATGTGCTGACGTGTTTTTAAAATAAAATATTTTACTCGGGGAGTGTGGGGTAATTGGCTTTACACATTTAGGTTTTAGATTTATTCCGCGCTAAGCTCGCCTTCTTCGATGTGCCAACATGTTTTTAAAATAAATATTTTACTCGGGAGCGTGGGGTAATTGGGTTTACACATTTAGGTTTTAGATTTATTCCGCGCTAAGCTCGCCTTCTTTCGATGTGCTGACGTGTTTTTAAAATAAATATTTTACTCGAGGAACGTGGGGTAATTGGGTTTACACATTTAGGTTTTAGATTTATTCCGCGCTAAGCTCGCCTTCTTTCGATGTGCTGACGTGTTTTTAAAATAAAATATTTTACTCGGGGAGCGTGGGGTAATTGGGTTTACACATTTAGGTTTTAGATTTATTCCGCGCTAAGCTCGCCTTCTTTCGATGTGCCAACATGTTTTTAAAATAAATTATTTTACTCGGGGAGCGTGGGGTAATTGGGTTTACACATTTAGGTTTTAGATTTATTCCGCGCTAAGCTCGCCTTCTTTCGATGTGCTGACGTGTTTTTAAAATAAAATATTTTACTCGGGGAGCGTGGGGTAATTGGGTTTACACATTTAGGTTTTAGATTTATTCCGCGCTAAGCTCGCCTTCTTTCGATGTGCTGACGTGTTTTTAAAATAAAATATTTTACTCGGGGAGCGTGGGGTAATTGGGTTTACACATTTAGGTTTTAGATTTATTCCGCGCTAAGCTCGCCTTCTTTCGATGTGCCAACATGTTTTTAAAATAAATTATTTTACTCGGGGAGCGTGGGGTAATTGGGTTTACACATTTAGGTTTTAGATTTATTCCGCGCTAAGCTCGCCTTCTTTCGATGTGCCAACGTGTTTTTAAAATAAATTATTTTACTCGGGGAGCGTGGGGTAATTGGGTTTACACATTTGGTTTTAGATTTATTCCTTGCTAAGCTCGCCTTCTTTCGATGTGCCAACGTGTTTTTAAAATAAATTATTTTACTCGGGGAGCGTGGGGTAATTGGGTTTACACATTTAGGTTTTAGATTTATTCCTCGCTAAGCTCGTCTTCTTTCGATGTGCCAACATGTTTTTAAAATAAATTATTTTACTCGGGGAGCGTGGGGTAATTGGGTTTACAGATTTAGGTTTTAGATTTATTCCGCGCTAAGCTCGCCTTCTTTCGATGTGCTGACGTGTTTTTAAAATAAATATTTTACTCGGGGAGCGTGGGGTAATTGGGTTTACACATTTAGGTTTTAGATTTATTCCGCGCTAAGCTCGCCTTCTTTCGATGTGCTGACGTGTTTTTAAAATAAAATATTTTACTCGGGGAGCGTGGGGTAATTGGGTTTACACATTTAGGTTTTAGATTTATTCCGCGCTAAGCTCGCCTTCTTTCGATGTGCCAACGTGTTTTTAAAATAAATTATTTTACTCGGGGAGCGTGGGGTAATTGGGTTTACACATTTAGGTTTTAGATTTATTCCGCGCTAAGCTCGTCTTCTTTCGATGTGCCAACGTGTTTTTAAAATAAATTATTTTACTCGGGGAGCGTGGGGTAATTGGGTTTACACATTCAGGTTTTAGATTTATTCCTTGCTAAGCTCGCCTTCTTTCGATGTGCCAACGTGTTTTTAAAATAAATTATTTTACTCGGGGAGCGTGGGGTAATTGGGTTTACACATTCAGGTTTTAGATTTATTCCTTGCTAAGCTCGTCTTCTTTCGATGTGCCAACATGTTTTTAAAATAAATTATTTTACTCGGGGAGCGTGGGGTAATTGGGTTTACACATTCAGGTTTTAGATTTATTCCGCGCTAAGCTCGTCTTCTTTCGATGTGCCAACATGTTTTTAAAATAAGTTATTTTACTCGGGGAGCGTGGGGTAATTGGGTTTACACATTTAGGTTTTAGATTTATTCCGCGCTAAGCTCGCCTTCTTTCGATGTGCTGACGTGTTTTTAAAATAAAATATTTTACTCGGGGAGCGTGGGGTAATTGGGTTTACACATTTGGTTTTAGATTTATTCCGCGCTAAGCTCGCCTTCTTTCGATGTGCTGACGTGTTTTTAAAATAAATATTTTATTCGGGGAGCGTGGGGTAATTGGGTTTACACATTCAGGTTTTAGATTTATTCCGCGCTAAGCTCGCCTTCTTTCGATGTGCTGACGTGTTTTTAAAATAAAATATTTTACTTGGGGAGCGTGGGGTAATTGGGTACACATTCGGTTTTAGATTTATTCCTTGCTAAGCTCGCCTTCTTTCGATGTGCCAACGTGTTTTTAAAATAAATTATTTTACTCGGGGAGCGTGGGGTAATTGGGTTTACACATTTAGGTTTTAGATTTATTCCGCGCTAAGCTCGCCTTCTTTCGATGTGCTGACGTGTTTTTAAAATAAAATATTTTACTCGGGGAGCGTGGGGTAATTGGGTTTACACATTTAGGTTTTAGATTTATTCCGCGCTAAGCTCGCCTTCTTTCGATGTGCTGACGTGTTTTTAAAATAAAATATTTTACTCGGGGAGCGTGGGGTAATTGGGTTTACACATTTAGGTTTTAGATTTATTCCGCGCTAAGCTCGCCTTCGTTCGATGTGCCAACGTGTTTTTAAAAATAAATTATTTTACTCGGGGAGCGTGGGGTAATTGGGTTTACACATTTGGGTTTTAGATTTATTCCGCGCTAAGCTCGCCTTCTTTCGATGTGCTGACGTGTTTTTAAAATAAAATATTTTACTCGGGGAGCGTGGGGTAATTGGGTTTACACATTTAGGTTTTAGATTTATTCCGCGCTAAGCTCGCCTTCTTTCCATGTGCTGACGTGTTTTTAAAATAAAATATTTTACTCGGAGAGTGGGGGGTAATTGGGTTTACACATTTAGGTTTTAGATTTATTCCGCGCTAAGCTCGTCTTCTTTCGATGTGTCAAATGTTTTTAAAATAAATTATTTTACTCGGGAAACGTGGGGTAATTGGTTTACACATTTAGGTTTTAGATTTATTCCGCGCTAAGCTCGCCTTCTTTCGATGTGCTGACGTGTTTTAAAAATTATTTTACTCGGGGAGCGTGGGGTAATTGGGTTTACACATTTAGGTTTTAGATTTATTCCGCGCTAAGCTCGCCTTCTTTCGATGTGCTGACGTGTTTTTAAAATAAAATATTTTACTCGGGGAGCGTGGGGTAATTGGGTTTACACATTTAGGTTTTAGATTTATTCCGCGCTAAGCTCGTCTTCTTTCGATGTGCCAACGTGTTTTTAAAATAAGTTATTTTACTCGGGGAGCGTGGGGTAATTGGGTATACACATTTAGGTTTTAGATTTATTCCGCGCTAAACTCGCCTTCTTTCGATGTGCTGACGTGTTTTTAAAATAAAATATTTTACTCGGGGAGCGTGGGGTATTTGGTTTACACATTCGGTTTTAGATTTATTCCGCGCTAAGCTCGCCTTCTTTCGATGTGCCAACGTGTTTTTAAAATAAATTATTTTACTCGGGGAGCGTGGGGTAATTGGGTTTACACATTTGGGTTTTAGAATTATTCCGCGCTAAGCTCGCCTTCTTTCGATGTGCTGACGTGTTTTTAAAATAAAATATTTTACTTGGGAGCGTGGAGTAATTGGGTTTACACATTCGGTTTTAGATTTATTCCGCGCTAAGCTCGCCTTCTTTCGATGTGCCAACGTGTTTTTAAAATAAATTATTTTACTCGGGGAGCGTGGGGTAATTGGGTTTACGCATTCTGGTTTTAGATTTATTCCTTGCTAAGCTCGCCTTCTTTCGATATGCCAACATGTTTTTAAAATAAATTATTTTACTCGGGGAGCGTGGGGTAATTGGCTATACACATTCAGGTTTTAGATTTATTCCGCGCTAAGCTCGCCTTCTTTCGATGTGCTGACGTGTTTTTAACGTAAAATATTTTACTCGGGGAGCGTGGGGTAATTGGGTTTACACATTTAGGTTTTAGATTTATTCCGCGCTAAGCTCGCCTTCTTTCGATGTGCCAACGTGTTTTTAAAATAAATTATTTTACTCGGGGAGCGTGGGGTAATTGGGTTTACACATTCAGGTTTTAGATTTATTCCTTGCTAAGCTCGTCTTCTTTCGATGTGCCAACATGTTTTTAAAAAAATTATTTTACTCGGGGAGCGTGGGGTAATTGGGTTTACACATTCAGGTTTTAGATTTATTCCTTGCTAAGCTCGTCTTCTTTCGATGTGCCAACATGTTTTTAAAATAAATTATTTTACTCGGGGAGCGTGGGGTAATTGGGTTTACACATTCAGGTTTTAGATTTATTCCGCGCTAAGCTCGCCTTCTTTCGATGTGCTGACGTGTTTTTAAAATAAAATATTTTACTCGGGGAGCGTGGGGTAATTGGGTTTACACATTCAGGTTTTAGATTTATTCCGCGCTAAGCTCGCCTTCTTTCGATGTGCCAACGTGTTTTTAAAATAAATTATTTTACTCGGGGAGCGTGGGGTAATTGGGTTTACACATTTGGGTTTTAGATTTATTCCGCGCTAAGCTCGCCTTCTTTCGATGTGCTGACGTGTTTTTAAAATAAAATATTTTACTTGGGGAGCGTGGGGTAATTGGGTTTACACATTCGAGTTTTAGATTTATTCCGCGCTAAGCTCGCCTTCTTTCGATGTGCCAACATGTTTTTAAAATAAATTATTTTACTCGGGGAGCGTGGGGTAATTGGGTTTACACATTTGGTTTTAGATTTATTCCTTGCTAAGCTCGTCTTCTTTCGATGTGCCAACGTGTTTTTAAAATAAGTTATTTTATTCGGGGAGCGTGGGGTAATTGGGTTTACACATTCAGGTTTTAGATTTATTCCTTGCTAAGCTCGTCTTCTTTCGATGTGCCAACGTGTTTTTAAAATAATTATTTTATCGGGGAGCGTGGGGTAATTGGGTTTACACATTCAGGTTTTAGATTTATTCCTTGCTAAGCTCGTCTTCTTTCGATGTGCCAACATGTTTTTAAAATAAGTTATTTTATTCGGGGAGCGTGGGGTAATTGGGTTTACACATTCAGGTTTTAGATTTATTCCGCGCTAAGCTCGCCTTCTTTCGATGTGCTGACGTGTTTTTAAAAAAATATTTTACTTGGGGAGCGTGGGGTAATTGGGTTTACACATTTAGGTTTTAGTTTTATTCCGCGCTAAGCTCGCCTTCTTTCGATGTGCCAACATGTTTTTAAAATAAGTTATTTTATTCGGGGAGCAAGGGGTAATTGGGTTTACACATTCAGGTTTTAGATTTATTCCGCGCTAAGCTCGCCTCTTTCGATGTGCTGACGTGTTTTTAAAATAAAATATTTTACTCGGGGAGCGTGGGGTATTTGGGTTTACACATTTAGGTTTTAGATTTATTCCGCGCTAAGCTCGCCTTCTTTCGATGTGCCAACGTGTTTTTAAAATAATTTATTTTACTCGGGGAGCGTGGGGTAATTGGGTTTACACATTTGGGTTTTAGATTTATTCCGCGCTAAGCTCGCCTTCTTTCGATGTGCTGACGTGTTTTTTAAATAAAATATTTTACTTGGGGAGCGTGGGGTAATTGGCTTTACACATTCGGTTTTAGATTTATTCCGCGCTAAGCTCGCCTTCTTTCGATGTGCCAACATGTTTTTAAAATAAATTATTTTACTCGGGGAGCGTGGGGTAATTGGTTTACACATTTGGGTTTTATATTTATTCCTTGCTAAGCTCGTCTTCTTTCGATGTACCAACATGTTTTTAAAATAAGTTATTTTATTCGGGGAGCGTGGGGTAATTGGGTTTACACATTCAGGTTTTAGATTTATTCCGCGTTAAGCTCGCCTTCTTTCGATGTGCCAACGTGTTTTTAAAATAAACTATTTTATTCGGGGAGCGTGGAGTATTTGGGTTTACGCATTTGGGTTTTAGATTTATTCCGCGCTAAGCTCGCCTTCGTTCGATGTGCCAACGTGTTTTTAAAATAAATTATTTTACTCGGGGAGCGTGGGGTAATTGGCTATACACATTTAGGTTTTAGATTTATTCCGCGCTAAGCTCGTCTTCTTTCGATGTGCCAACATGTTTTTTAAAAATTATTTTACTCGGGGAGCGTGGGGTAATTGGGTTTACACATTCAGGTTTTAGATTTATTCCTTGCTAAGCTCGTCTTCTTTCGATGTGCCAACATGTTTTTAAAATAAATTATTTTACTCGGAGAGCGTGGGGTAATTGGGATTACACATTCAGGTTTTAGATTTATTCCTTGCTAAGCTCGTCTTCTTTCGATGTGCCAACATGTTTTTAAAATAAATATTTTACTCGGGGAGCGTGGGGTAATTGGGTTTACACATTTAGGTTTTAGATTTATTCCGCGCTAAGCTCGCCTTCTTTCGATGTGCTGACGTGTTTTTAAAATAAATATTTTACTCGGGGAGTGTGGGGTAATTGGGTTTACACATTTAGGTTTTAGATTTATTCCGCGCTAAGCTCGCCTTCTTTCGATGTGCTGACGTGTTTTTAAATAAAATATTTTACTCGGGGAGCGTGGGGTAATTGGGTTTACACATTTAGGTTTTTATATTTATTCCTGCTAAGCTCGTCTTCTTTCGATGTGCCAACATGTTTTTAAAATAAATTATTTTACTCGGGAGCGTGGGGTAATGGGTTTACGCATTTGGGTTTTATATTTATTCCTTGCTTAAGCTCGCCTTCTTTCGATGTGCCAAACATGTTTTTAAAATAAGTTATTTTATTCGGGGGAGCGGTAGGGTAATTGGGTTTACACA
Organism: Nasonia vitripennis; assembly: GCF_009193385.2. Lineage (NCBI taxonomy): Eukaryota > Metazoa > Arthropoda > Insecta > Hymenoptera > Pteromalidae > Nasonia > Nasonia vitripennis. Next base: position 52,632 of record NW_022279819.1, read on the forward strand.
TTCAGGTTTTAGATTTATTCCTTGCTAAGCTCGTCTTCTTTCGATGTGCCAACATGTTTTTAAAATAAGTTATTTTACTCGGGGAGCGTGGGGTAATTGGGTTTACACATTTAGGTTTTAGATTTATTCCGCGCTAAGCTCGCCTTCTTTCGATGTGCTGACGTGTTTTTAAAATAAAATATTTTACTCGGGGAGCGTGGGGTAATTGGGTTTACACATTTAGGTTTTAGATTTATTCCTTGCTAAGCTCGCCTTCTTTCGATGTGCCAACATGTTTTTAAAATAAGTTATTTTATTCGGGGAGCAAGGGGTAATTGGGTTTACACATTTAGGTTTTAGATTTATTCCGCGCTAAGCTCGCCTTCTTTCGATGTGCTGACGTGTTTTTAAAATAAAATATTTTACTTGGGGAGCGTGGGTATTTGACTTTACACATTCGAGTTTTAGATTTATTCCGCGCTAAGCTCGCCTTCGTTCGACGTGCCAACGTGTTTTTAAAATAAATTTATTTTACTCGGGGAGCGTGGGGTAATTGGGTTTACGCATTTGGTTTTAGAATTATTCCGCGCTAAGCTCGCCTTCTTTCGATGTGCTGACGTGTTTTAAAATAAATATTTTACTCGGGGCGCGTGGGGTAATTGGGTTTACGCATTTGGGTTTTAGATTTATTCCGCGCTAAGCTCGCCTTCTTTCCATGTGCTGACGTGTTCTTAAAATAAAATATTTTACTCGGGGAGCGTGGGGTAATTGGGTTTACACATTTAGGTTTTAGATTTATTCCGCGCTAAGCTCGTCTTCTTTTTCGATGTACCACATGTTTTTAAAATAAGTTTTTTACTCGGGGAGCGTGGGGTAATTGGGTTTACACATTTAGGTTTTAGATTTATTCCGCGCTAAGCTCGCCTTCTTTCGATGTGCTGACGTGTTTTTAACGTAAAATATTTTACTCGGGGAGCGTGGGGTAATTGGTTTACACATTTAGGTTTTATATTTATTCCTTGCTAAGCTCGTCTTCTTTCGACGTGCCAACGTGTTTTAAAATAAGTTATTTTACTCGGGGCGCGTGGGGTAATTGGGTTTACGCATTTGGTTTTAGATTTATTCGCGCTAAGCTCGTCTTCTTTCGATGTGCCAACATGTTTTTAAAATTATTTTACTCGGGGAGCGTGGGGTAATTGGGTTACACATTCAGGTTTTAGATTATTCCTTGCTAAGCTCGCCTTCTTTCGATGTGCCAACATGTTTTTAAAATAAATTATTTTATTCGGGGAGCGTGGGGTAATTGGGTTTACACATTCAGGTTTTAGATTTATTCCGCGCTAAGCTCGCCTTCTTTCGATGTGCTGACGTGTTTTTAAAATAAATTATTTTACTCGGGAGCGCGTGGGTAATTGGGTTTACATTTGGGTTTTAGATTTATTCCGCGCTAAGCTCGCCTTCTTTCCATGTGCTGACGTGTTTTAAAAATAAAATATTTTACTCGGGGGCGTGGGGTAATTGGGTTTACACATTCAGGTTTTAGATTTATTCCTTGCTAAGCTCGTCTCTTTTTCGATGTGCCAACATGTTTTTAAAATAAGTTATTTTACTCGGGGAGCGTGGGTAATTGGGTTTACACATTTAGGTTTTAGATTTATTCCGCGCTAGCTTCCTCGTCTTCTTTCGATGTGCCAAAGTGTTTTTAAAATAAATTATTTTACTCGGGGAGCGTGGGGTAATTGGGTTTACACATTTAGGTTTATATTTTATTCCTTGCTAAGCTCGCCTTCTTTCGATATGCCAACATGTTTTTAAAATAAATTATTTTACTCGGGAGCGTGGGGTAATTGGGTTTACACATTTAGGTTTTAGATTTATTCCGCGCTAAGCTCGCCTTCTTTCGATGTGCTGACGTGTTTTTAAAATAAATATATTTTACTCGGGGAGTGGGGGTAATTGGGTTTACACATTCAGGTTTTAGATTTATTCCGCGCTAAGCTCGCCTTCTTTCGATGTGCTGACGTGTTTTTAAAATAAAATTTTTTATCGGGGAGCGTGGGGTAATTGGGTTTACACATTTAGGTTTTAGATTTATTCCTTGCTAAGCTCGCCTTCTTCCGATGTGTCAACAGTTTTTAAAATAAATTATTTTACTCGGAAGCGTGGGGTAATTGGGTTTACACATTTAGGTTTAGATTTATTCCGCGCTAAGCTCGTCTTCTTTCGATGTGTCAAAGTATTTTTAAAATAATATATTTACTCGAGAAACGTGGGGTAATTGGCTTTACACATTTAGGTTTTAGATTTATTCTTGCCTAAGCTCGTCTTCTTTCGATGTGCCAACATGTTTTTAAAATAAATTATTTTACTCGGGGAGCGTGGGGTAATTGGGTTTACACATTTAGGTTTAGATTTATTCCTTGCTAAGCTCGTCTTCTTTCGATGTGCCAACATGTTTTTAAAATAAATTATTTTTACTCGGGGAGCGTGGGTAATTGGTTTACACATTTGGGTTTTAGATTTATTCCTTGCGCTAAGCTCGTC
>NW_022279820.1:0-55126 GCF_009193385.2 Nasonia vitripennis
TTTTAACCTGTTGTCGCTTCTTTGCTTGTAGGAGCTCAGCTCGCAGCGTGCAGTTTTGATGCTCCTCGACTTTATCAGACTCCTTGCGACGTCGCTTTTGTCCCAGTGACTGACTATTTGTTTTTTTATTAACATATAGCCAGCCACGCAACGTGGACTCTGGTATTCCTAACTCCCTTACGATGATACAGTTGCGCACTCCCTGGTCGCGCATCTGTATCTATGGCCCTTAACTTTACTTCGTCCGAGTATGGAGCAGAGATTTTTGGAGACATTTTTGAAAACTATAAACTTACGTATCACAGAAAATCAGGTGTAGAGCTACCTTGACGGCTGTACCTCTAATGGCAGCCTGACCGCTTGAACGTTCATTTCCAAACCCTGAACGTAGGGATGAAGGGAGGGGATATGAGAGGAGTGATAGGTGGCAGCACGGTCGACTGCGGGCATTAGCACGATTGGCTCGAGTAGCAGGCATGGCAGTTTGTGGGTGTGTCTGGATAAGCGGTGTAACAATCTCTATTATTATTTTATTTTCTTAGGGCTTAATAATAGCTAAACGTTTTTAATATTTCAATAAAATTTTTTTTTTCAAATTACATTATATAACCAATTTTTTTAGTAAATATATTACTTGTTGGTTTTCAATAAATGCAACCTAGGCCAAAACCCTCATTTATAGTAGCAAGAGGAACTCTATACCGATAGACATACTGCTACGGCTAAAGAGATACTGCTGCATGCTGCGACGTTGTACGTCGCAGCCGAGCAAATCGCGCTTTGCTGTTTGCGCGGCAACCTCACTCGATGCGAGGAAGAAAAGACGATCGGTTCCAGCGAGGCCCGCGTTTTCTCGGACGCGAACTACGTCCCGGGAATTCGTGGAATTCGCTGGCCGACGTACCCAAGGGGGAGCTCGCCGGTTCGAGCTGGCGCGAAACGAGCAGCCAATTAGCACGTCTCGCGCCTCGCGCAGCCAATCGGGCTACGTTATCAGCCGGGCCCGACGGACGACGGCGAGACGCCGAGCGCGCGCGGCGGAGCGGCTCGGCAGTTCCTTTCCGAGCCTTGTCGATAACACTTCGAAGTGACGAGAGCACGCGAGAGGGAATCACGAAGAGAGTGAGAGTGAGAGATAGAGAGCAGCAGCGCCACGACCTGGACCATCGCCCCGAGGAAGAGATCCCTCCCCGGAGACGACTATCCAGCCGTTCAGCCAGAGGAAGGAAGCCGGAACGGGAGCCAGGCCTTTTCCCCTGTCTGCAGAGAGAGAGAGAGAGAGAGAGAGAGAGAGAGAAAGAGCGAGAGAGAAAGAGTACGGGAAGCCAGCACCTCCTGGGCTAGCGAGGCTTCCACTGGGGGACGAGAGACTGGTGTTCGTCTCTCCTACACCAGGTAAGAATTCTTGGGTTGCTCGGGATACTCTCGGTGCGAGCCATTAGGCCGCCGAGAGAAGCGAGAGAGAGAGAGAGAGAGAGAAAGTCGCGAGTGTGTACGAGAAAGAGTGAGTGAGACGAGAGAGCGGTGTACGGTGCGGGCGTACACCTCGACGTCGTCTACGCGGGGCATCGGGCCAGTGTACACGAGAGCGGGAAAAGAAGAGAACAGCGTAGCGTAGAAGGATCGCGGGAGAGTGTGTGTGTGCGAGAGCGAGAGAGAGAGAAGCATCGGGGCGTTCGAGAAGTCCTCGCTGCTCGGTAGCAGCAGGTCGGGCTTGCTGCCAACGCGCGGCAAAGTCGGTGCGCGCGAGCATCGAGAAGAGCGGGAGAGAGTAGAGAAGGAAGGGGACAACCGATAGCTACGCCGGCGTCGGTTTAGGCCTCGCCAGGCCGGGACCGCCGGCGCGAGCTGTTAGTGAGCGCGCCGATACGTGTGTGCGTGCTCGAGAGTAGAGAGGGGGGGCCGCGTTGGTTCGGCCGACAACGCTGCCGTGAGCGCGCGCTGTGCTCGCGAGTATCCGTGCGGGAGAGAGAGAGAGAGAGAGAGAACGAGCGCGCCGGCCGTATCGCTACTCGAGCGGGTCGCGCCGAGCCGAAATTCGGAAGCGGGAGAGAGAGAGCGCAGACGGGTCAGACTGCGCAACGTCAGAGGCGAGAGACTCGAGGCGTGCGCGCGTATATGAGAGTAGAGGTGTGACGGCGAGCCCTGCGTGGCTATTGTGTGTGGGCGGCTACGGCCACCACGCTGTAAGGAAGGGCTGGGATAAATATACGTGCAATACAAGTTAATAAATTGTGTGATTACTTCCTCCTTCTTTCCTCCACGTTCTCCCAAACGCCGGCGATTACATTAAATCCCGAGATTAACGAAAAATCTTGGCGCGTACGAGGCGTCAAGTGTTGCGCACCTGTGTTGGGAGGCACAGCGTCGCAATTGGCATCCCTTGTGGGGAATTCGTGATCGCCGAGGTGGAGAAATTGGGAGCGTAGAGAGCGTGCGTGAGAGTGAGAAAGCGCGATGAATCGAGCGGCAAGTAACGAAACGGCTGATGCATAGCTCGCGCGAATTTCGCGCGATGAAATTTAAAATCGGCCGTTTGACAGAGTACGAACTCGATGAAGAGCTCGAGGCCAGAGGTTTTGGTTTGCGTGGCTCTGTTGAGGTTCGTCGCGATCGATTATGCGCGCGTATATTCGGAAGCCAACCCGACTTTGGAAGGAGTGCCGTGGTATGAGTGGGATATCGAAGGCGAGAGAGTTGCGATAGCCAGCGAGGAAATAGAGCGGCGTATTTTGGGAGAAATTCCACCAAAGAAGGGAAAGATGAGAAGAGTAAACAATGACAACCAGGTAAGGTTGATCCATTCCACGTTCTAGCGAAAGCGAGAACGGAGGAGACGATCGCCGAAGTGGTGTCAATTTAAACGTGCACCGAGTACGGCAGTGGCGACTACGACGTCGTCGAGTGTAGTCACTTCACGGGCTGGAGCGGCCCTGGTGACTGCTACGGCGGCGCTATCAGGACGACCGATTCCTCGGCAGTAATTGGGAACTTGATATCGCCTCCGACTCCAGCACCGCGTGGCTACCGGTTTGAGAACCGCATGGCAGGGAGACATCCGGGAGCGTGGGAGTATTTCTCGGCTCGAATAGTACGAGGTATAGGCGAATCACCTATCGCCCGACCGGGACTCAGAGAAATTTCGAGCAGAGTTCCTGGTCGCCGAAAGCCGACCTCCGCTAGGAAGAGAGCGGTGGTATACGCCATCGACCACTCTAGCGGGAGGAAATGTTTCTGCGACAGCCAACTGTAACGAGCAGAGAAATGAGGAAAGCTCGTCAGTAAGCTCAAGAGCGGGAAGAAGTTCGGCTGAAAGCGAAAGAGAGAGTGAGAATCGGTATCGGGAAACGAACGAACGCTTGAATGAACGCGTGACTCGCATAGGGAACTCCGCGCGAACGGAATGACCTACGAGCAAGCCAGAGAGAGGGCCCTTGAAGAGGAGCTCGAACTTGAAGGCCATCGCGTTTTTAATCAGGTGATGAATGAGTTCGATATCGAGGAGGAGGAAGAAGAAGTGCAACGACGGCATCAACGCAATCTCCAACAAGTGCGCGAAGAAGCATGGAACAAAGCGTGCCAAGTGATTCGCCAGCAAAACAGTTTGCGTAGAGAGGAAGAGATGAGATCGGAAGGTCTCCGACGAACCTCGACGCAGGCTATAAAACGGCCAACCTTGCAGTGTCCGAGGTGGGGAAAGAGAGAATAGCGGAGCCCGTTAGTCAGTCAGAGAACCAGAGAGAAGAGAGAAAATTGTTCTTCGACAGAACGAGGCCAAGCGACAGGAGTTCAGAGAGTCAGTCGGAGGTTCCTCACACGAGCGAGAGTCGCGCGAAGAGGATCCGGAGAAGCGAGCGAGGACAGGCAGAAAGGAAAGAGAGGGCCGCGAGAATACGAAGTCCGAGAGGAAGCTTGAGTTTATTGAGCGGCAGCGACAGCGAATTCGAGCATAGCTCGAATCATGCGTCGACGGGAAGACTCTCGGTGAGAGGTTCTCGGAATGAGATAATGGACAGCGCCCGAGATATCACAAAAAAAACTCAAAGACTGGGGTTTCCAGTTTACCGGCGAAGGCCGAAACGAGGACCCAGAAGAGTTTTTGGAAAGGTTAAGTGATTGCCGAAGAGGTACTCGAGCTTTAGATGTCGACTGGATAAACGTGTTGCCGTGTATTTTCCAGGGCGAGGCGGGCCGTTGGTTCCGAGCCAAAAGAGAGAAAATTCAGACGTGGACGGAGTTTTGTCGAGAATTCAAGCACCGCTACGTTACTGAATATGACAGGGAGGATTTAATGGAGGATTTGAGGAGGAGGACGCAACACAAAGGTGAGAAAATCACGACGTTTCTCGCCAAATTTGAGTACATTGTGTCACGCTTCCATCGATCCCCATCAAAAGAGAATTGTTGCAGATAGCGTATCGCAGAGAAGTATGGTCGCCGGTGGGAGAAGCAGCGAGACTTGGACAGTCGTTATGCTCCGCCATTGCCAGTTGAGAAGATGCACGTTCCCGGCGCGGCATATACAGGAGGGGTGACTAAGCCTAAGGTCGCTGCAGTCGAGACGGTAGACAAAGAGAAAGAAAGTGAGGAGACTCAGAAGAAGGGCAAGAAGTCGAAAGCTAAGAAAGCTACGATTTCAGCGTCCACTTCTGAGTCGGAAATGTCGCGAGCGCAAGCACTAACGTCGACTCTGGTAATAAATCAAAGTCGACGGGAAAAGTTGCTGCATCAAGCCAGGATTCGACGAATAAACCGAAGGGCGGAGGAAATCAGCCACGCACTGGAAGGAATCCAGCGGCGGGGGCGGGTAAATCGCCATTAGGACCGACCAACGTGAGCGCGGGAGAGTTTCTCGGCGCGTGCTTCACGTGTCACCGTGTTGGTCATCGCGCCTCACAGTGTCCCGAAGTAGTCTGCTATAGATGCAGAGAGAAGGGGCACACCTCGAGGAACTGCACAACTCCTCCGACGGCGCATACAAATTCAACTCCTGCGCACTGGACTTTGGACGCTCCTAAGACCCATTGTCAGTGGTGCGGACGAGAAGGCGTCACTTTACTCTCGTGCCCCGACTGTCGTGTGATAACTACAGCTCTGGGAAACTTGAAGTTGGGGGCCCAGAAATAAAGAAACCGGCGCCCCCAGAACAAGGAAGAACGGGAGGAAAGGAGATTAGAGGAGTTACGTTCGCTCAGCCACTCGTGAAGCTCGACGAAACCGAGAAGAAAGACGAGGAAGAAGCGCGTCGGTTTGCCGAGTTGAGAAAGGTTGAGGAGAAGGCCACGAGGTTACTGAGCGAAAACGAGAAGGAAGAGAGAAGAAGGGGGGACCTGACCGCAGTCCAATTAGACATTAGAGGCTGCCGATGGTTTAAAACGTTAAGAGTAGAGAAAGAGAGCGAGAGACGAAACGCTGCGAGTAGCGAAAGACTTCAAAGCTCGCCAAAACCGCTTTTTGTACCAGGCATTAGCACGAGGGAAAGTGCGGATGAGGGAGAAGTGGTGGCCGGAGCAAACTCGGAAAATAGAAATTTCCTAACAGTGAGCCTAGGCGGGCATGTGTATCAGGCACTGCTCGATCCCGGGGCAACTCTATCGTTGATTGGTCCAGAAATCGCTGAGAGATTTCGGGAGCGGTTAACGAAGAGCACAACTAAGCTCCGCACAGCCACGGGGCACATTCACTCAGTGCTTGGAGAATTGGAGATGATACTCGATATAGGAGGTAAAGAACAAGCCATATCTTTCAAAGCTGCACCGTCGCTCGAACAACCAATGATCCTCGGAATGGATTTTTGTAAGAAGTTCGATTGCGACGTGCGACTGGGAAGAGGTTTGTGGCGTACGGAAGAGGGCGAGTGGCGACCATTTGCTGATATAAACAACAAAGAGGAAGCTACCGTGTACGCGGAGTGTGCCGGCCTGTCGACTATCACGGAGGAGGAGCGAGCGGAGGTGAGAGAGCTCGTGGAAGAGATCCTTAAAAACCAAGGCTCATCGATAGGGCTCACGCATCTTACGGAGCACCATATCGAGCTGATGGACTTCACGCCGATTCGGCATAAGCCTCGGCGTGAATCTCCAGCAAAACAGCAAGCCGCGGTCGAGGAAGTTGAGAGATTGTTTCTTGAAGGGATCATAGAGAGATCGGCGAGCGATTATACAAGCGCACCTGTCATGATCCGCAAAGCCGACGGAACGTGGAGGTTTTGCGTCGATTATCGAGATTTGAATCGGGTCACTATTAAGGATGAGCATCCAATCCCTAATATGGACTCGATTACAGATAGGCTACGCAGTGCTCGATATCTATCAAAGATCGATCTGAAACAATCCTATTATCAGATCCCGTTGTCGCCAGAGAGCAGGAAGTATACGGCTTTTTCTGTGCCGGGCTCGGGCCTGTGGCAGTTTAAGCGTATGCCGTTCGGTCTGTGTAACGCGCCCAGGACCCAACAGAGATTAATAGATGCTTTGTTTGGGCCTGCGTGCGAGCCAGCAGTGTTCGCCTACCTCGACGACCTGGTGATCGCCACGGAGACTTTCGAAGAGCACCTAGAGTGGCTCGAGTTTGTCCTGAAGCGACTCACGGGCGCGGGGCTAGTCGTGAATGAGGAGAAGTGCGAATTTTGTTGTTCACAGATCAGGTGGCTGGGTTTCTTATTGGACAAGGAGGGACTGCGTCCTGATCCCGAAAGGGTAGAGCCAGTGAAAAACTTTCCAGCACCGAAAAACGTCAAACAGTTAAGACGATTTCTGGGTATGTTGGGCTGGTATTCGCGCTTTATCGAGCGCGAATCCGAGCTCAAAGTCCCGCTCGTCCGACTGCTGCGAAAAGATCAGAAATGGGAGTGGGGAGATGAGCAACAAGAGGCTTTTGAAGCTCTCCGACACGCGCTCACCGTGGCCCCTGTACTTGCTCGGCCTGATTTTACAAGGCCGTTCAAAGTGCAATGCGATGCCAGTGGCGCAGCTATCGGGGCCGTTTTGACTCAAGACCATGACGATGGCGAGCACCCGATAGTGTATATTAGTCGTGTACTAACTTCTGCCGAGAGAAATTACACGACGACGGAGAAAGAATGCTTGGCAGTGGTCTGGGCTATCAGAAAGCTGAGGCCGTACATTGAGGGGTACGACTTCAGCGTGATAACAGACCACAAAAGTCTGCAGTGGCTGAGGAATTTGAAAGATCCCAGCGGTCGCCTAGCAAGATGGGCAATTGAATTGCAACAGTGGCAATTTGACGTGATTTATCGAAAAGGTGAACTAAATCATTTTCCGGATGCGTTATCCCGAAGCGACGATAATGGCGAGGACGCTGTTGCCGCTTTTGAGGAGGTACAAGATCCGGAATATTTAAAATTGCGAGAACAAGTTGAAAAATTCCCGGAGAAGTACCTAGGATGGCGTATCGAAAATGGAGTACTTTATCGTTGGCACAAGGATGCTTTGCTGGACCCGATAACACACCGCGAGGAAGCGTGGAGATTAGTAGTGCCGGAGGAACAGAAAGAGAGAGTAATAAGAGATGCACACTGTCCGCCTTCCTCGGGTCACTTGGGAATAGAGAAGACATATGACCGAGTGGCTCGAGAGTACTATTGGCGAGGAGTCTATCACGACGTGTACAAGTTCGTACAGTCGTGCGAGGAGTGCCAAAAATATAAAACGGCGCAAAGCGGAGCGAAAGGGCTCATGGGACGGCGAGTCGTCGAGCGGCCTTGGGCCATCGTCGCAGCTGATCTCATGGAGTTTCCTCCGAGCAAAAATCGATTCAAATATCTAGTCGTGTTCCAAGACTTGTTTACACGCTGGATCGAATTGAAGCCGTTGAGGAAGGCGGATGCAAAGTCAGTAGCCAGAGCGTTGGAGGAGTTGATTTTATTCAGGTGGGAAACCCCTGAATATTTTTTAACCGATAATGGAAAGGAGTTCGACAACCAACACTTGAAGAAAGTGTTGGAAGTCTACGGTGTGAAACATATCACCACTCCGCCTTATCATCCTCAGGCAAATCCCGTCGAGCGTACGAATCGCACGCTTAAAACGATGATCGCGATGTATGTAAAAAACGATCATCGCGACTGGGATTTGCATCTCCACGAGTTTCGTCATGCCATTAACACGGCGACGCAAGCTTCTACTCGAGTCTCTCCTGCGTTTCTCAACTACGGGCGACATCCTCGTCCGGTGTTGAGTTTGCGACGGGAGATCGAGGGAGGAAAACCCGTGGAAAGAGGGGAGCCAGATAAGTGGGTGGACAGGATGAAGAGATTAGATATGCTGCGAGAATTGGTGGGGAAATACACGAGCGCTGCAACCGAAAAACAAGAACGCGTTTATAACAAGGGGCGGAAAAATGCGCGATTTCAAGTAGGAGATGAGGTCATGCGAAAGACCCATGTCCTATCCGACGCAGCCAAGAGTGTTTCTAAAAAACTAGCTCCGTACTGGGAAGGCCCGTATGAGATTGTCGAGGTTAAATCCCCGATAGTCTATGTACTAGGCTACAGTGACGGAAAATCGCGACGGTTGACAAAGGCTTACGTGGATGAACTTAAGCGCTGGGTCCCGCCGCGAAAGGCTAAGCAAAAATACTAATTCATTTGTGTTTTTAGGATGAAACGAGTAGAGGACGAGAGAGAGACGGTGCCGACAGGCCCGCCACCGACCAACATTGCACCGCCACGACCGACGTTCGCCCAGGTAGCAAGATCACCAGCTAGACTGCCAACGCCAGCAACGTCGTCAACGCCTCTGCAGGGTTCAGGGGCGGGGATAACCAGCTTGAGGATCGGCGCGACCACACCAAGGCTGCGCCTGCGCCAATCCACAGCTGGTCTGATGACGAGGCCAGAGAGCAGCCAGCAGCGAAATGGGAGCAACGAGGAGAGGCCAAGGACAGAGACGATCACAAGATTAAGCCAGGCGATCTCGACAGGGGCAATTCCCCGGCGTATGGGCTTAGTCAGAGAGGAGGTTGCGAGAGAGGAGGAGAGTGGGATTCGGATGGAGAGGCAGAAGCCATCCGCCGAATTACGAGGGAAAGAGAGCTCGGAGGCAGAGGAAAGCAGACGGGCGCAGAGGGAGTTGGAGTTATACGTCGCCAAATCCCCTGTTGTTCCCGCTGCCGCCCCTACTCCGAGGGGCCAGACTAGAGTAAACTCGGGAGGGGGTCCACCGACGAAGAAGAGCAGGAAGAACAAGAAGAAGAAGAGCAAAAATCCTCCTCAGCTCACAAAGGAAGATTATGTCTCGGCATATCTGTCCAGCTCGGACGACGATGAGCCGGGTTCGCCGATCAGAGGATTCTTCGGCGGTGTCTACTCTGGGACGGCCGAGATAGACTGGGATAACTGGTCCCCGACCCGTCAACCAGAGGAAGTAAACCAGACACCGGAAAACAACGAAGACGAGAGGAGGAGAGGAGAGGAGCGACAAGAAGAGGAAGAGAGAAATCGGCGAGAAGAAATGGAGCAGAGAGGAAAAGAGGCCAGAGAACGAGAAGAAGAGCGGCGAGCCCGAGAGGAGGAACAGCGACTACGCGAGGCCCACGACGATGAAAAGCGGCTCAGAGCAGAGCGAGCCGCTGCCGCAGCAGAGGAGAGAAAGAGAAAGAGCGAGAAGGAGAAGAAGGTGAGAGAGGAAGCTGAGCGTTGCCATCAAGAGGAGCAGCGGACACGAGACGAAGCTGCCTCCATGCTCGTCGACCAGGAGCAGATGGAAGCAGATCCACCAGCATCTGCTGCAACCCCGGAGAACGACATGAGCCGGGAGGAGGCTGTAGCAGCAAGGAACGCACGACGCAACACAGCCAGAGCCGCCCGAAGAAGAGAAGCGAGGCGTATTCAGAGGGAGACGAGAGAGGAGACTGAGGCCTGCCTACCAGCCCGAGACCAACCAGTCCCAGTGGCGAGGACAGCGGCCAACGGCTCCGACGAGAGAGGTACAGAGAGAGAGAGAGAAGAGACGCGAGGAACGTCATCGAAGATCGCTCGGCGGATCGAACAAGGAGCCGCTCCTCCAACCGCAGGACCCTGCCTGTAAAGGAAAGGGGAGCGTGGTTCGGAGGACTCCGACCGATTCCAACAAACCCGACGATCGACCCGGCCCCGTACAGTTGTTTTAACTGTTGGCAGCCGGGCCATGGTGTTACCACATGTACTAAAGGGATCACCCGTGACTTCTGCGGTAACTGCGGGAGACACGGAGTCCAGGTGACCAGCTGTCCGCGGTGCGCCGAGGCCTTTCGGAGCCGCCAACAGCGAGGAGGAGGTTACGTTCCTATCGAAACGGCCAGTGGCGTCAACTTCGCCGAAGAGAACTGGGACGAACCCGATAGCTGTCAGCGAGAGGAACCGGAGAGACGGGACCATCGCCACCGAGAAGAACGAGAGGCTCGTCAGCGTCAAGAGAGAGAAGAGAGAGAGGAACGAGAAGCGAACGATCGCCGCATACGAGAGGAAAGGCAGCAGCAGGAAGCGACGTATCGGAACGAGGTCGAAGGGCTGGTGACACGAGAGCTGTATCAACAGCTATACCAACAGCAGGAGAGGGAGCGTCTCCGCTGTCTCCGCCCAGAAGTGGACACCCCGAATCGCTCGATCCACGTCGTCAGGGAGGTCCCTAACTATAGCCAGCAAGAGGAGAGGAACATCCTCCTTCAAATCTTGCGAGGCTTAGAAGGAGTATCACCTGAGACGAGAGAACTCGTCCTTCGGCGCATTTACGGAGGACGGTGGGAGGATTGAGCAGAATAGAGAGAGAGAGAGAGAGAGCCAGAGAGAGAGGAGTGCCACGAGAAAGACAAGAGGGAAGAGAAGTCGGGGTTGCGGTTGTGCTCCAAACGCAACCCCGGGGCGAGTGGGAGGATGTAGGGTGGCGCCCCCGCCCAAAAAAAAAAAAAAAAAAAAAAAAAAGGGAGGATGTAGGGTGGCGCCCCCGCCCAACTTAAAACCCACTCCAATGGGAATGAGTTGGACGGTCCTCTTCCTGGACCTACGATGGGGTCCGTCTCTCCTGGGGGTAGCAAAGTGAAGGGAGGGGGATTGCGACGTTGTACGTCGCAGCCGAGCAAATCGCGCTTTGCTGTTTGCGCGGCAACCTCACTCGATGCGAGGAAGAAAAGACGATCGGTTCCCGCGAGGCCCGCGTTTTCTCGGACGCGAACTACGTCCCGGGAATTCGTGGAATTCGCTGGCCGACGTACCCAAGGGGGGAGCTCGCCGGTTCGAGCTGGCGCGAAACGAGCAGCCAATTAGCACGTCTCGCGCCTCGCGCAGCCAATCGGGCTACGTTATCAGCCGGGCCCGACGGACGACGGCGAGACGCCGAGCGCGCGCGGCTCGGCAGTTCCTTTCCGAGCCTTGTCGATAACACTTCGAAGTGACGAGAGCACGCGAGAGGGAATCACGAAGAGAGTGAGAGTGAGAGATAGAGAGCAGCAGCGCCACGACCTGGACCATCGCCCCGAGGAAGAGATCCCTCCCCGGAGACGACTATCCAGCCGTTCAGCCAGAGGAAGGAAGCCGGAACGGGAGCCACCTTCATTCCCCTGTCTGCAGAGAGAGAGAGAGAGAGAGAGAGAGAGAGGAAGAGCGAGAGAGAAAGAGTACGGGAAGCCAGCACCTCCTGGGCTGGCGAGGCTTCCACTGGGGGACGAGAGACTGGTGTTCGTCTCTCCTACACAAGGTAAGAATTCTTGGGTTGCTCGGGATACTCTCGGTGCGAGCCATTAGGCCGCCGAGAGAAGCGAGAGAGAGAGAGAGAGAGAAAGTCGCGAGTGTGTACGAGAAAGAGTGAGTGAGACGAGAGAGCGGTGTACGGTGCGGGCGTACACCTCGACGTCGTCTACGCGGGGCATCGGGCCAGTGTACACGAGAGCGGGAAAAGAAGAGAACAGCGTAGCGTAGAAGGATCGCGGGAGAGTGTGTGTGTGCGAGAGCGAGAGAGAGAGAAGCATCGGGGCGTTCGAGAAGTCCTCGCTGCTCGGTAGCAGCAGGTCGGGCTTGCTGCCAACGCGCGGCAAAGTCGGTGCGCGCGAGCATCGAGAAGAGCGGGAGAGAGTAGAGAAGGAAGGGGACAACCGATAGCTACGCCGGCGTCGGTTTAGGCCTCGCCAGGCCGGGACCGCCGGCGCGAGCTGTTAGTGAGCGCGCCGATACGTGTGTGCGTGCTCGAGAGTAGAGAGGGGGGGCCGCGTTGGTTCGGCCGACAACGCTGCCGTGAGCGCGCGCTGTGCTCGCGAGTATCCGTGCGGGAGAGAGAGAGAGAGAGAACGAGAGAGAGAACGAGCGCGCCGGCCGTATCGCTACTCGAGCGGGTCGCGCCGAGCCGAAATTCGGAAGCGGGAGAGAGAGAGCGCAGACGGGTCAGACTGCGCAACGTCAGAGGCGAGAGACTCGAGGCCTGCGCGCGTATATGAGAGTAGAGGTGTGACGGCGAGCCCTGCGTGGCTATTGTGTGTGGGCGGCTACGGCCACCACGATGTAAGGAAGGGCTGGGATAAATATACGTGCAATACAAGTTAATAAATTGTGTGATTACTTCCTCCTTCTTTCCTCCACGTTCTCCCAAACGCCGGCGATTACATTAAATCCCGAGATTAACGAAAAATCTTGGCGCGTACGAGGCGTCAAGTGTTGCGCACCTGTGTTGGGAGGCACAGCGTCGCAATGCGCTGGACTTGAAAAGTTTTAAAAGTAACCACAACACGTTACAAGTGTTTTCGAAAGGCCACTTTGACGACGAGTAAAGAAAAGCATAAATCTTTTTCGGTTTAATTTTTTTGCGCATTTTGAGAGCGATCTACTATCACTTTTGCCCGCATGCACACTTTCTCTCTGTGTTTACACGGGCTTGAGACCGTCTTGCACCTACCATCTAGGTACAAGGCCACATTAAAAATGTGTTTTCTTTTCTTCTCTATAGGGCAAGCGTCACAATATATTATTCGCAATAACGGGGTGCCAATAACTTTGTTTAAGGTTTTTTTTTGATTTATTTATTTAATTATTTATTTATTAAATAATCTTTTTTTCTTTTTTTGAACAAGTTTGAAGAGCTGGATATTTATATATAAAATGATTTATGTGGAAAAATAGCATAAATATAGAATAGAAAGTTACGTAAATTCGCGATTTCAATTACCAACTTACGCACGAATTAGAAGTCTTTAAAAAATGTAGGTTTATTTAGCATTTCTGAACTCTGCTGTTGCACTTCTAGTTCGCCCTCTAGGTTTGCTAAGCGGTACATTATTAGGTGCATAAACGCCCAGCCAACTGAGAAACGTATCTTGGTCGACTGTTTCGATGATTGGCTTGATTTTTGCGGCGTCTATTTCAGGAACGATTACCTCGGCTGCTCGGACGAACGCTGAATTTTCATCGACCCTTTGATTGGCCACACATTTTACCTGTTGTCGCT
Source organism: Nasonia vitripennis (assembly GCF_009193385.2). Lineage (NCBI taxonomy): Eukaryota > Metazoa > Arthropoda > Insecta > Hymenoptera > Pteromalidae > Nasonia > Nasonia vitripennis. The sequence continues at coordinate 13,431 of NW_022279820.1, forward strand.
TCCTTGCTTGTCGGAGCTCAGCTCGCAGCGTGCAGTATTGGTGCTCCTCGACTTTATCAGACTCCTTGCGACGCCGCTTTTGTCCCTGTGACTGACTATTTGTTTTTTTATTAACATATAGCCAGCCACGCAACGTGGACTCTGGTATTCCTAACTCCCTTACGATGATACAGTTGCGCGCTCCCTGGTCGCGCATCTTTATGGCCCTTAACTTTACTTCGTCCGAGTATGGAGCAGAGATTTTTGGAGACATTTTTGAAAACTATAACTTACGTATCACAGGAAAATCTAGGTGTAGAGCTACCTTGACGGCTGAACCTCCAATGGCAGCCTGACCGCTTGAACGTTCATTCCAGAACCCTGAACGGAGGGATGAAGGGAGGGGGGATAGGAGAGGAGTGGTAGGTGGCAGCACGGTCGACTGCGGGCATTAGCACGATTGGCTCGAGTTGCAGGCATGGCAGTTTGTGGGTGTCTGGATAAGCGGTGTAACAATGACTATTATTGTTTTTATTTTACTAGGGCTTAATAAAAGCGATACGTTTTTAATATTTACAATAAAATTTTTTTTTCAAATTACATTAAATAACAAATTTTTTAGTAAATAGCTTACTTGTTGGTTTTTCTGCAAAATGCAACCTAGACGAAAACCCTTCAATTATAGTAGCAAGAGGAACTCTAGACCGATAGACATACTGCCACGGCTAAAGAGATACTACTGCATGCGCTGGAATTGTAAAGTTTTAAAAGTAAACACAACACGTTACAAGTGTATTCGTAAGGTCACTTTGACGACGAGTAAATAAGAGCAGAAATCTTTTTCGGATTATTTTTTTTGCACATTTTGAGAGCGATCTACTAGAACTTTTACGCGCATGCACACTTTCTCTCTGTGTTTACACGGGCTTGAGACCGTCTTGCACCTACCTTGTAGGTACAAGGCCACATTAAAAAAGTGTTTTCTTTTCTTCTCTATAGGGCAAGCGTCACAATATATTATTCGCAATAACGGGGTGCCAATAACTTTGTTTAAGGTTTTTATTGATTTATTTATTTAATTATTTATTTATTAAATAATTTTTTTTTCTTTTTTTGAACAAGTTTGAAGAGCTCGATATTTATATATAAAATGATTTACTTGGAAAAATAGCATAAAAATAGAATAGAAAGTTACGTAAATTTGCGATTTCAATTACCAACTTACGCACGAATTAGAAGTCTTTAAAAAATGAAGGTTTATTTAGCATTTCTGAACTCTGCTGTTGCACTTCTAGTTCGCCCTCTAGGTTTGCTAAGCGGTACATTATTAGGTGCATAAACGCCCAGCCAACTGAGAAACGTATCTTGGTCGACTGTTTCGATGATTGGCTTGATTTTTGCGGCCTCTATTTCGGGAACGATTACCTCGGCTGCTCTGACAAACGCTGAATTTTCATCGACCCTTTGATTGGCCACACATTTTACCTGTTGTCGCTTCCTTGCTTGTCGGAGCTCAGCTCGCAGCGTGCAGTATTGGTGCTCCTCGACTTTATCAGACTCCTTGCGACGCCGCTTTTGTCCCTGTGACTGACTATTTGTTTTTTTATTAACATATAGCCAGCCACGCAACGTGGACTCTGGTATTCCTAACTCCCTTACGATGATACAGTTGCGCGCTCCCTGGCCGCGCATCTTTATGGCCCTTAACTTTACTTCGTCCGAGTATGGAGCAGAGATTTTTGGAGACATTTTTGAAAACTATAACTTACGTATCACAGGAAAATCTAGGTGTAGAGCTACCTTGACGGCTGAACCTCCAATGGCAGCCTGACCGCTTGAACGTTCATTCCAGAACCCTGAACGGAGGGATGAAGGGAGGGGGGATAGGAGAGGAGTGGTAGGTGGCAGCACGGTCGACTGCGGGCATTAGCACGATTGGCTCGAGTTGCAGGCATGGCAGTTTGTGGGTGTCTGGATAAGCGGTGTAACAATGACTATTATTGTTTTTATTTTACTAGGGCTTAATAAAAGCGATACGTTTTTAATATTTACAATAAAATTTTTTTTTCAAATTACATTAAATAACAAATTTTTTAGTAAATAGCTTACTTGTTGGTTTTTCTGCAAAATGCAACCTAGACGAAAACCCTTCAATTATAGTAGCAAGAGGAACTCTAGACCGATAGACATACTGCCACGGCTAAAGAGATACTACTGCATGCGCTGGAATTGTAAAGTTTTAAAAGTAAACACAACACGTTACAAGTGTATTCGTAAGGTCACTTTGACGACGAGTAAATAAGAGCAGAAATCTTTTTCGGATTATTTTTTTTGCACATTTTGAGAGCGATCTACTAGAACTTTTACGCGCATGCACACTTTCTCTCTGTGTTTACACGGGCTTGAGACCGTCTTGCACCTACCTTGTAGGTACAAGGCCACATTAAAAAAGTGTTTTCTTTTCTTCTCTATAGGGCAAGCGTCACAATATATTATTCGCAATAACGGGGTGCCAATAACTTTGTTTAAGGTTTTTATTGATTTATTTATTTAATTATTTATTTATTAAATAATTTTTTTTTCTTTTTTGAACAAGTTTGAAGAGCTCGATATTTATATATAAAATGATTTACTTGGAAAAATAGCATAAAAATAGAATAGAAAGTTACGTAAATTTGCGATTTCAATTACCAACTTACGCACGAATTAGAAGTCTTTAAAAAATGAAGGTTTATTTAGCATTTCTGAACTCTGCTGTTGCACTTCTAGTTCGCCCTCTAGGTTTGCTAAGCGGTACATTATTAGGTGCATAAACGCCCAGCCAACTGAGAAACGTATCTTGGTCGACTGTTTCGATGATTGGCTTGATTTTTGCGGCCTCTATTTCGGGAACGATTACCTCGGCTGCTCTGACAAACGCTGAATTTTCATCGACCCTTTGATTGGCCACACATTTTACCTGTTGTCGCTTCCTTGCTTGTCGGAGCTCAGCTCGCAGCGTGCAGTATTGGTGCTCCTCGACTTTATCAGACTCCTTGCGACGCCGCTTTTGTCCCTGTGACTGACTATTTGTTTTTTTATTAACATATAGCCAGCCACGCAACGTGGACTCTGGTATTCCTAACTCCCTTACGATGATACAGTTGCGCGCTCCCTGGCCGCGCATCTTTATGGCCCTTAACTTTACTTCGTCCGAGTATGGAGCAGAGATTTTTGGAGACATTTTTGAAAACTATAACTTACGTATCACAGGAAAATCTAGGTGTAGAGCTACCTTGACGGCTGAACCTCGAATGGCAGCCTGACCGCTTGAACGTTCATTCCAGAACCCTGAACGGAGGGATGAAGGGAGGGGGGATAGGAGAGGAGTGGTAGGTGGCAGCACGATCGACTGCGGGCATTAGCACGATTGGCTCGAGTTGCAGGCATGGCAGTTTGTGGGTGTGTCTGGATAAGCGGTGTAACAATGACTATTATTGTTTTTATTTTACTAGGGCTTAATAAAAGCGATACGTTTTTAATATTTTCAGTAAAATTTTTTTTTCAAATTACATTAAATAACAAATTTTTTAGTAAATAGCTTACTTGTTGGTTTTTCTACAAAATGCAACCTAGACGAAAACCCTTCATTTATAGTAGCAATAATAACTTTGTTTAAGGTTTTTTTTTTATTTATTTATTTAATTATTTATTTATTAAATAATCTTTTTTTCTTTTTTTGAACAAGTTTGAAGAGCTCGATATTTATATATAAAATGATTTACTTGGAAAAATAGCATAAAAATAGAATAGAAAGTTACGTAAATTCGCGATTTCAATTACCAACTTACGCACGAATTAGAAGTCTTTAAAAAATGAAGGTTTATTTAGCATTTCTGAACTCTGCTGTTGCACTTCTAGTTCGCCCTCTAGGTTTGCTAAGCGGTACATTATTAGGTGCATAAACGCCCAGCCAACTGAGAAACGTATCTTGGTCGACTGTTTCGATGATTGGCTTGATTTTTGCGGCCTCTATTTCGGGAACGATTACCTCGGCTGCTCTGACAAACGCTGAATTTTCATCGACCCTTTGATTGGCCACACATTTTACCTGTTGTCGCTTCCTTGCTTGTCGGAGCTCAACTCGCAGCGTGCAGTATTGGTGCTCCTCGACTTTATCAGACTCCTTGCGACGCCGCTTTTGTCCCTGTGACTGACTATTTGTTTTTTTATTAACATATAGCCAGCCACGCAACGTGGACTCTGGTATTCCTAACTCCCTTACGATGATACAGTTGCGCGCTCCCTGGTCGCGCATCTTTATGGCCCTTAACTTTACTTCGTCCGAGTATGGAGCAGAGATTTTTGGAGACATTTTTGAAAACTATAACTTACGTATCACAGGAAAATCTAGGTGTAGAGCTACCTTGACGGCTGAACCTCGAATGGCAGCCAGACCGTTTGAACGTTCATTCCAGAACCCTGAACGTAGAGATGAAGGGAGGGGAGATAGGAGAGTAGTGGTAGGTGGCAGCACGGTCGACTGCGGGCATTATCACTATTGGCTCGAGTTCCAGACATGGCAGTTTGTGGGTGTGTCTGGATAAGCGGTGTAACAATGTCTATTATTGTTTTTATTTTATTAGGGCTTAATAAGAGCGATACGCTTTTAATATTTTCAATAAAATTTTTTTTTCAAATTACATTGATTAACAAATTTTTCAGGAAATAGATTACTTTTTGGTTATTCTGCAAAATGCAACCTAGGCCAAAACCCTTCAATTATAGTAGCAAGAGGAACTCTAGACCGATAGACATACTGCCACGGCTAAAGAGATACTGCTGCATGCGCTGGAATTGTAAAGTTTTAAAAGTAACCACAACACGTTACAAGTGTATTCGTAAGGTCACTTTGACGACGAGTAAATAAGAGCAGAAATCTTTTTCGGATTATTTTTTTTGCACATTTTGAGAGCGATCTACTAGAACTTTTACGCGCATGCACACTTTCTCTCTGTGTTTACACGGGCTTGAGACCGTCTTGCACCTACCTTGTAGGTACAAGGCCACATTAAAAAAGTGTTTTCTTTTCTTCTCTATAGGGCAAGCGTCACAATATATTATTCGCAATAACGGGGTGCCAATAACTTTGTTTAAGGTTTTTATTGATTTATTTATTTAATTATTTATTTATTAAATAATTTTTTTTTCTTTTTTTGAACAAGTTTGAAGAGCTCGATATTTATATATAAAATGATTTACTTGGAAAAATAGCATAAAAATAGAATAGAAAGTTACGTAAATTTGCGATTTCAATTACCAACTTACGCACGAATTAGAAGTCTTTAAAAAATGAAGGTTTATTTAGCATTTCTGAACTCTGCTGTTGCACTTCTAGTTCGCCCTCTAGGTTTGCTAAGCGGTACATTATTAGGTGCATAAACGCCCAGCCAACTGAGAAACGTATCTTGGTCGACTGTTTCGATGATTGGCTTGATTTTTGCGGCCTCTATTTCGGGAACGATTACCTCGGCTGCTCTGACAAACGCTGAATTTTCATCGACCCTTTGATTGGCCACACATTTTACCTGTTGTCGCTTCCTTGCTTGTCGGAGCTCAGCTCGCAGCGTGCAGTATTGGTGCTCCTCGACTTTATCAGACTCCTTGCGACGCCGCTTTTGTCCCTGTGACTGACTATTTGTTTTTTTATTAACATATAGCCAGCCACGCAACGTGGACTCTGGTATTCCTAACTCCCTTACGATGATACAGTTGCGCGCTCCCTGGCCGCGCATCTTTATGGCCCTTAACTTTACTTCGTCCGAGTATGGAGCAGAGATTTTTGGAGACATTTTTGAAAACTATAACTTACGTATCACAGGAAAATCTAGGTGTAGAGCTACCTTGACGGCTGAACCTCGAATGGCAGCCTGACCGCTTGAACGTTCATTCCAGAACCCTGAACGGAGGGATGAAGGGAGGGGGGATAGGAGAGGAGTGGTAGGTGGCAGCACGGTCGACTGCGGGCATTAGCACGATTGGCTCGAGTTGCAGGCATGGCAGTTTGTGGGTGTGTCTGGATAAGCGGTGTAACAATGACTATTATTGTTTTTATTTTACTAGGGCTTAATAAAAGCGATACGTTTTTAATATTTTCAGTAAAATTTTTTTTTCAAATTACATTAAATAACAAATTTTTTAGTAAATAGCTTACTTGTTGGTTTTTCTACAAAATGCAACCTAGACGAAAACCCTTCATTTATAGTAGCAAAAATAACTTTGTTTAAGGTTTTTTTTTTATTTATTTATTTAATTATTTATTTATTAAATAATCTTTTTTTCTTTTTTTGAACAAGTTTGAAGAGCTCGATATTTATATATAAAATGATTTACTTGGAAAAATAGCATAAAAATAGAATAGAAAGTTACGTAAATTCGCGATTTCAATTACCAACTTACGCACGAATTAGAAGTCTTTAAAAAATGAAGGTTTATTTAGCATTTCTGAACTCTGCTGTTGCACTTCTAGTTCGCCCTCTAGGTTTGCTAAGCGGTACATTATTAGGTGCATAAACGCCCAGCCAACTGAGAAACGTATCTTGGTCGACTGTTTCGATGATTGGCTTTTTTTTTGCGGCCTCTATTTCGGGAACGATTACCTCGGCTGCTCTGACAAACGCTGAATTTTCATCGACCCTTTGATTGGCCACACATTTTACCTGTTGTCGCTTCCTTGCTTGTCGGAGCTCAGCTCGCAGCGTGCAGTATTGGTGCTCCTCGACTTTGTCAGACTCCTTGCGACGCCGCTTTTGTCCCTGTGACTGACTATTTGTTTTTTTATTAACATATAGCCAGCCACGCAACGTGGACTCTGGTATTCCTAACTCCCTTACGATGATACAGTTGCGCGCTCCCTGGTCGCGCATCTTTATGGCCCTTAACTTTACTTCGTCCGAGTATGGAGCAGAGATTTTTGGAGACATTTTTGAAAACTATAACTTACGTATCACAGGAAAATCTAGGTGTAGAGCTACCTTGACGGCTGAACCTCGAATGGCAGCCTGACCGTTTGAACGTTCATTCCAGAACCCTGAACGTAGAGATGAAGGGAGGGGAGATAGGAGAGTAGTGGTAGGTGGCAGCACGGTCGACTGCGGGCATTATCACGATTGGCTCGAGTTGCAGGCATGGCAGTTTGTGGGTGTGTCTGGATAAGCGGTGTAACAATGACTATTATTCTTTTTATTTTACTAGGGCTTAATAAAAGCGATACATTTTTAATTTTTTCAATAAAATTTTTTTTTCATATTACATTAAATAATAAATTTTTTAGTAAATAGATTAATTGTTGGTTATTCTGCAAAATGCAACCTAGGCCAAAACCCTTCAATTATAGTAGCAAGAGGAACTCTAGACCGATAGACATACTGCCACGGCTAAAGAGATACTGCTGCATGCGCTGGAATTGTAAAGTTTTAAAAGTAACCACAACACGTTACAAGTGTATTCGTAAGGTCACTTTGACGACGAGTAAATAAGAGCAGAAATCTTTTTCGGATTATTTTTTTTGCACATTTTGAGAGCGATCTACTAGAACTTTTACGCGCATGCACACTTTCTCTCTGTGTTTACACGGGCTTGAGACCGTCTTGCACCTACCTTGTAGGTACAAGGCCACATTAAAAAAGTGTTTTCTTTTCTTCTCTATAGGGCAAGCGTCACAATATATTATTCGCAATAACGGGGTGCCAATAACTTTGTTTAAGGTTTTTATTGATTTATTTATTTAATTATTTATTTATTAAATAATTTTTTTTTCTTTTTTTGAACAAGTTTGAAGAGCTCGATATTTATATATAAAATGATTTACTTGGAAAAATAGCATAAAAATAGAATAGAAAGTTACGTAAATTTGCGATTTCAATTACCAACTTACGCACGAATTAGAAGTCTTTAAAAAATGAAGGTTTATTTAGCATTTCTGAACTCTGCTGTTGCACTTCTAGTTCGCCCTCTAGGTTTGCTAAGCGGTACATTATTAGGTGCATAAACGCCCAGCCAACTGAGAAACGTATCTTGGTCGACTGTTTCGATGATTGGCTTGATTTTTGCGGCCTCTATTTCGGGAACGATTACCTCGGCTGCTCTGACAAACGCTGAATTTTCATCGACCCTTTGATTGGCCACACATTTTACCTGTTGTCGCTTCCTTGCTTGTCGGAGCTCAGCTCGCAGCGTGCAGTATTGGTGCTCCTCGACTTTATCAGACTCCTTGCGACGCCGCTTTTGTCCCTGTGACTGACTATTTGTTTTTTTATTAACATATAGCCAGCCACGCAACGTGGACTCTGGTATTCCTAACTCCCTTACGATGATACAGTTGCGCGCTCCCTGGCCGCGCATCTTTATGGCCCTTAACTTTACTTCGTCCGAGTATGGAGCAGAGATTTTTGGAGACATTTTTGAAAACTATAACTTACGTATCACAGGAAAATCTAGGTGTAGAGCTACCTTGACGGCTGAACCTCGAATGGCAGCCTGACCGCTTGAACGTTCATTCCAGAACCCTGAACGGAGGGATGAAGGGAGGGGGGATAGGAGAGGAGTGGTAGGTGGCAGCACGGTCGACTGCGGGCATTAGCACGATTGGCTCGAGTTGCAGGCATGGCAGTTTGTGGGTGTGTCTGGATAAGCGGTGTAACAATGACTATTATTGTTTTTATTTTACTAGGGCTTAATAAAAGCGATACGTTTTTAATATTTTCAGTAAAATTTTTTTTTCAAATTACATTAAATAACAAATTTTTTAGTAAATAGCTTACTTGTTGGTTTTTCTACAAAATGCAACCTAGACGAAAACCCTTCATTTATAGTAGCAATAATAACTTTGTTTAAGGTTTTTTTTTTATTTATTTATTTAATTATTTATTTATTAAATAATCTTTTTTTCTTTTTTTGAACAAGTTTGAAGAGCTCGATATTTATATATAAAATGATTTACTTGGAAAAATAGCATAAAAATAGAATAGAAAGTTACGTAAATTCGCGATTTCAATTACCAACTTACGCACGAATTAGAAGTCTTTAAAAAATGAAGGTTTATTTAGCATTTCTGAACTCTGCTGTTGCACTTCTAGTTCGCCCTCTAGGTTTGCTAAGCGGTACATTATTAGGTGCATAAACGCCCAGCCAACTGAGAAACGTATCTTGGTCGACTGTTTCGATGATTGGCTTTTTTTTTGCGGCCTCTATTTCGGGAACGATTACCTCGGCTGCTCTGACAAACGCTGAATTTTCATCGACCCTTTGATTGGCCACACATTTTACCTGTTGTCGCTTCCTTGCTTGTCGGAGCTCAGCTCGCAGCGTGCAGTATTGGTGCTCCTCGACTTTGTCAGACTCCTTGCGACGCCGCTTTTGTCCCTGTGACTGACTATTTGTTTTTTTATTAACATATAGCCAGCCACGCAACGTGGACTCTGGTATTCCTAACTCCCTTACGATGATACAGTTGCGCGCTCCCTGGTCGCGCATCTTTATGGCCCTTAACTTTACTTCGTCCGAGTATGGAGCAGAGATTTTTGGAGACATTTTTGAAAACTATAACTTACGTATCACAGGAAAATCTAGGTGTAGAGCTACCTTGACGGCTGAACCTCGAATGGCAGCCTGGCCGTTTGAACGTTCATTCCAGAACCCTGAACGTAGAGATGAAGGGAGAGGAGATAGGAGAGTAGTGGTAGGTGGCAGCACGGTCGACTGCGGGCATTATAACTATTGGCTCGAGTTGCAGGCATGGCAGTTTGTGGGTGTGTCTGGATAAGCGGTGTAACAATGTATATTATTGTTTTTATTTTATTAGGGCTTAATAAGAGCGATACGCTTTTAATATTTTCAATAAAATTTTTTTTTCAAATTACAATGATTAACAAATTTTTCAGTAAACATATTACTTTTTGGTTATTCTGCAAAATGCAACCTAGACCAAAACCCTTCAATTATAGTAGCAAGAGGAACTCTAGACCGATAGACATACTGCCACGGCTAAAGAGATACTGCTGCATGCGCTGGAATTGTAAAGTTTTTAAAGTATCCACAACACGTTACAAGTGTATTCGTAAGGTCACTTTGACGACGAGTAAATAAGAGCATAAATCTTTTTCGGTTTAATTTTTTTGCACATTTTGAGAGCGATCTACTAGAACTTTTACGCCCATGCACACTTTCTCTCTGTGTTTACACGGGCTTGAGACCGTCTTGCACCTACCTTGTAGGTACAAGGCCACATTAAAAATGTGTTTTCCTTTCTTTTCTATAGGACAAGCGTCACATTATATTGTTCGCAATAACGGGATGCCAATAAATTTGTTTAAAATTTTTTTTGATTTATTTATTTAATTATTTATTTATTAAATAATTTTTTTTTCTTTTTTTGAACAAGTTTGAAGAGCTCGTTATTTATATATAAAATGATTTACGTGGAAAAATAGCATAAAAATAGAATAGAAAGTTACGTAAATTCGCGATTTCAATTACCAACTTACGCACGAATTAGAAGTCTTTAAAAAATGAAGGTTTATTTAGCATTTCTGAACTCTGCTGTTGCTCTTCTAGTTCGCCCTCTAGGTTTGCTAAGCGGTACATTATTAGGTGCATAAACGCCCAGCCAACTGAGAAACGTATCTTGGTCGACAGTTTCGATGATTGGCTTGATTTTTGCGGCGTCTATTTCGGGAACGATTACCTCTGCTGCTCGGACGAACGCTGAATTTTCATCGAACCTTTGATTGGCCACACTTTTTACCTGTTGTCGATTCCTTGCTTGTAGGGGCTCAGCTCGCAGCGTGCAGTTTTGATGCTCCTCGACTTTATCAGACTCCTTGCGACGTCGCTTTTGTCCCTGTGACTGACTATTTGTTTTTTTATTAACATATAGCCAGCCACGCAACGTGGACTCTGGTATTCCTAACTCCCTTACGATGATACAGTTGCGCGCTCCCTGGTCGCGCATCTTTATGGCCCTTAACTTTACTTCGTCCGAGTATGGAGCAGAGATTTTTGGAGACATTTTTGAAAACTATAACTTACGTATCACAGGAAAATCTAGGTGTAGAGCTACCTTGACGGCTGAACCTCGAATGGCAGCCTGGCCGTTTGAACGTTCATTCCAGAACCCTGAACGTAGAGATGAAGGGAGAGGAGATAGGAGAGTAGTGGTAGGTGGCAGCACGGTCGACTGCGGGCATTATCACTATTGGCTCGAGTTCCAGACATGGCAGTTTGTGGGTGTGTCTGGATAAGCGGTGTAACAATGTTTATTATTGTTTTTATTTTATTAGGGCTTAATAAGAGCGATACGCTTTTAATATTTTCAATAAAATTTTTTTTTCAAATTACATTGATTAACAAATTTTTCAGTAAATAGATTACTTTTTGGTTATTCTGCAAAATGCAACCTAGGCCAAAACCCTTCAATTATAGTAGCAAGAGGAACTCTAGACCGATAGACATACTGCCACGGCTACTGAGATACTGCCGCATGCGCTGGAATTGTAAAGTTTTAAAAGTAACCACAACACGTTACAAGTGTATTCGTAAGGTCACTTTGACGACGAGTAAATAAGAGCATAAATCTTTTTCGGTTTAATTTTTTTGCACATTTTGAGAGCGATCTACTAGAACTTTTACGCGCATGCACACTTTCTCTCTGGGTTTACACGGGCTTGAGACCGTCTTGCACCTACCTTGTAGGTACAAGGCCACATTAAAAATGTGTTTTCCTTTCTTTTCTATAGGACAAGCGTCACATTATATTGTTCGCAATAACGGGATGCCAATAACTTTGTTTAAATTTTTTTTTGATTTATTTACTTAATTATTTATTTATTAAATAATTTTTTTTTCTTTTTTTGAACAAGTTTGAAGAGCTCGTTATTTATATATAAAATGATTTACGTGGAAAAATAGCATAAAAATAGAATAGAAAGTTACGTAAATTCGCGATTTCAATTACCAACTTACGCACGAATTAGAAGTCTTTAAAAAATGAAGGTTTATTTAGCATTTCTGAACTCTGCTGTTGCTCTTCTAGTTCGCCCTCTAGGTTTGCTAAGCGGTACATTATTAGGTGCATAAACGCCCAGCCAACTGAGAAACGTATCTTGGTCGACAGTTTCGATGATTGGCTTGATTTTTGCGGCGTCTATTTCGGGAACGATTACCTCGGCTGCTCGGACGAACGCTGAATTTTCATCGAACCTTTGATTGGCCACACTTTTTACCTGTTGTCGCTTCCTTGCTTGTAGGGGCTCAGCTCGCAGCGTGCAGTTTTGATGCTCCTCGACTTTATCAGACTCCTTGCGACGTCGCTTTTGTCCCTGTGACTGACTATTTGTTTTTTTATTAACATATAGCCAGCCACGCAACGTGGACTCTGGTATTCCTAACTCCCTTACGATGATACAGTTGCGCGCTCCCTGGTCGCGCATCTTTATGGCCCTTAACTTTACTTCGTCCGAGTATGGAGCAGAGATTTTTGGAGACATTTTTGAAAACTATAACTTACGTATCACAGGAAAATCTAGGTGTAGAGCTACCTTGACGGCTGAACCTCGAATGGCAGCCTGGCCGTTTGAACGTTCATTCCAGAACCCTGAACGTAGAGATGAAGGGAGAGGAGATAGGAGAGTAGTGGTAGGTGGCAGCACGGTCGACTGCGGGCATTATAACTATTGGCTCGAGTTCCAGACATGGCAGTTTGTGGGTGTGTCTGGATAAGCGGTGTAACAATGTATATTATTGTTTTTATTTTATTAGGGCTTAATAAGAGCGATACGCTTTTAATATTTTCAATAAAATTTTTTTTTCAAATTACAATGATTAACAAATTTTTCAGTAAACAGATTACTTTTTGGTTATTCTGCAAAATGCAACCTAGACCAAAACCCTTCAATTATAGTAGCAAGAGGAACTCTAGACCGATAGACATACTGCCACGGCTAAAGAGATACTGCTGCATGCGCTGGAATTGTAAAGTTTTTAAAGTATCCACAACACGTTACAAGTGTATTCGTAAGGTCACTTTGACGACGAGTAAATAAGAGCATAAATCTTTTTCGGTTTAATTTTTTTGCACATTTTGAGAGCGATCTACTAGAACTTTTACGCGCATGCACACTTTCTCTCTGTGTTTACACGGGCTTGAGACCGTCTTGTAGGTACAAGGCCACATTAAAAATGTGTTTTCCTTTCTTTTCTATAGGACAAGCGTCACATTATATTGTTCGCAATAACGGGATGCCAATAACTTTGTTTAAATTTTTTTTTGATTTATTTATTTAATTATTTATTTATTAAATAATTTTTTTTTCTTTTTTTGAACAAGTTTGAAGAGCTCGATATTTATATATAAAATGATTTACGTGGAAAAATAGCATAAAAATAGAATAGAAAGTTACGTAAATTCGCGATTTCAATTACCAACTTACGCAGGAATTAGAAGTCTTTAAAAAATGAAGGTTTATTTAGCATTTCTGAACTCTGCTGTTGCACTTCTAGTTCGCCCTCTAGGTTTGCTAAGCGGTACATTATTAGGTGCATAAACGCCCAGCCAACTGAGAAACGTATCTTGGTCGACTGTTTCGATGATTGGCTTGATTTTTGCGGCGTCTATTTCGGGAACGATTACCTCGGCTGCTCGGGCGAACGCTGAATTTTCATCGAACCTTTGATTGGCCACACTTTTTACCTGTTGTCGCTTCCATGCTTGTAGCGGCTCAGCTCGCAGCGTGCAGTTTTGATGCTCCTCGACTTTATCAGACTCCTTGCGACGTCGCTTTTGTCCCTGTGACTGACTATTTGTTTTTTTATTAACATATAGCCAGCCACGCAACGTGGACTCTGGTATTCCTAACTCCCTTACGATGATACAGTTGCGCGCTCCCTGGTCGCGCATCTTTATGGCCCTTAACTTTACTTCGTCCGAGTATGGAGCAGAGATTTTTGGAGACATTTTTGAAAACTATAACTTACGTATCACAGGAAAATCTAGGTGTAGAGCTACCTTGACGGCTGAACCTCGAATGGCAGCCTGGCCGTTTGAACGTTCATTCCAGAACCCTGAACGTAGAGATGAAGGGAGGGGAGATAGGAGAGTAGTGGTAGGTGGCAGCACGGTCGACTGCGGGCATTATCACTATTGGCTCGAGTTCCAGACATGGCAGTTTGTGGGTGTGTCTGGATAATCGGTGTAACAATGTCTATTATTGTTTTTATTTTATTAGGGCTTAATAAGAGCGATACGCTTTTAATATTTTCAATAAAATTTTTTTTTCAAATTACATTGATTAACAAATTTTTCAGTAAATAGATTACTTTTTGGTTATTCTGCAAAATGCAACCTAGGCCAAAACCCTTCAATTATAGTAGCAAGAGGAACTCTAGACCGATAGACATACTGCCACGGCTAAAGAGATACTGCTGCATGCGCTGGAATTGTAAAGTTTTTAAAGTATCCACAACACGTTACAAGTGTATTCGTAAGGTCACTTTGACGACGAGTAAATAAGAGCATAAATCTTTTTCGGATTAATTTTTTTGCACATTTTGAGAGCGATCTACTAGAACTTTTACGCGCATGCACACTTTCTCTCTGTGTTTACACGGGCTTGAGACCGTCTTGCACCTACCTTGTAGGTACAAGGCCACATTAAAAATGTGTTTTCCTTTCTTTTCTATAGGACAAGCGTCACATTATATTGTTCGCAATAACGGGATGCCAATAACTTTGTTTAAATTTTTTTTTGATTTATTTATTTAATTATTTATTTATTAAATAATTTTTTTTTCTTTTTTTGAACAAGTTTGAAGAGCTCGATATTTATATATAAAATGATTTACGTGGAAAAATAGCATAAAAATAGAATAGAAAGTTACGTAAATTCGCGATTTCAATTACCAACTTACGCACGAATTAGAAGTCTTTAAAAAATGAAGGTTTATTTAGCATTTCTGAACTCTGCTGTTGCACTTCTAGTTCGCCCTCTTGGTTTGCTAAGCGGTACATTATTAGGTGCATAAACGCCCAGCCAACTGAGAAACGTATCTTGGTCGACTGTTTCGATGATTGGCTTGATTTTTGCGGCGTCTATTTCGGGAACGATTACCTCGGCTGCTCGGGCGAACGCTGAATTTTCATCGAACCTTTGATTGGCCACACTTTTTACCTGTTGTCGCTTCCATGCTTGTAGCGGCTCAGCTCGCAGCGTGCAGTTTTGATGCTCCTCGACTTTATCAGACTCCTTGCGACGTCGCTTTTGTCCCTGTGACTGACTATTTGTTTTTTTATTAACATATAGCCAGCCACGCAACGTGGACTCTGGTATTCCTAACTCCCTTACGATGATACAGTTGCGCGCTCCCTGGTCGCGCATCTTTATGGCCCTTAACTTTACTTCGTCCGAGTATGGAGCAGAGATTTTTGGAGACATTTTTGAAAACTATAACTTACGTATCACAGGAAAATCTAGGTGTAGAGCTACCTTGACGGCTGAACCTCGAATGGCAGCCTGGCCGTTTGAACGTTCATTCCAGAACCCTGAACGTAGAGATGAAGGGAGGGGAGATAGGAGAGTAGTGGTAGGTGGCAGCACGGTCGACTGCGGGCATTATCACTATTGGCTCGAGTTCCAGACATGGCAGTTTGTGGGTGTGTCTGGATAAGCGGTGTAACAATGTCTATTATTGTTTTTATTTTATTAGGGCTTAATAAGAGCGATACGCTTTTAATATTTTCAATAAAATTTTTTTTTCAAATTACATTGATTAACAAATTTTTCAGTAAATAGATTACTTTTTGGTTATTCTGCAAAATGCAACCTAGGCCAAAACCCTTCAATTATAGTAGCAAGAGGAACTCTAGACCGATAGACATACTGTCACGGCTACTGAGATACTGCCGCATGCGCTGGAATTGTAAAGTTTTAAAAGTAACCACAACACGTTACAAGTGTATTCGTAAGGTCACTTTGACGACGAGTAAATAAGAGCATAAATCTTTTTCGGTTTAATTTTTTTGCACATTTTGAGAGCGATCTACTAGAACTTTTACGCGCATGCACACTTTCTCTCTGTGTTTACACGGGCTTGAGACCGTCTTGCACCTACCTTGTAGGTACAAGGCCACATTAAAAATGTGTTTTCCTTTCTTTTCTATAGGACAAGCGTCACATTATATTGTTCGCAATAACGGGATGCCAATAACTTTGTTTAAATTTTTTTTGATTTATTTATTTAATTATTTATTTATTAAATAATTTTTTTTTCTTTTTTTGAACAAGTTTGAAGAGCTCGATATTTATATATAAAATGATTTACGTGGAAAAATAGCATAAAAATAGAATAGAAAGTTACGTAAATTCGCGATTTCAATTACCAACTTACGCACGAATTAGAAGTCTTTAAAAAATGAAGGTTTATTTAGCATTTCTGAACTCTGCTGTTGCACTTCTAGTTCGCCCTCTAGGTTTGCTAAGCGGTACATTATTAGGTGCATAAACGCCCAGCCAACTGAGAAACGTATCTTGGTCGACTGTTTCGATGATTGGCTTGATTTTTGCGGCGTCTATTTCGGGAACGATTACCTCGGCTGCTCGGACGAACGCTGAATTTTCATCGAACCTTTGATTGGCCACACTTTTTACCTGTTGTCGCTTCCTTGCTTGTAGAGGCTCAGCTCGCAGCGTGCAGTTTTGATGCTCCTCGACTTTATCAGACTCCTTGCGACGTCGCTTTTGTCCCTGTGACTGACTATTTGTTTTTTTATTAACATATAGCCAGCCACGCAACGTGGACTCTGGTATTCCTAACTCCCTTACGATGATACAGTTGCGCGCTCCCTGGTCGCGCATCTTTATGGCCCTTAACTTTACTTCGTCCGAGTATGGAGCAGAGATTTTTGGAGACATTTTTGAAAACTATAACTTACGTATCACAGGAAAATCTAGGTGTAGAGCTACCTTGACGGCTGAACCTCGAATGGCAGCCTGCCGTTTGAACGTTCATTCCAGAACCCTGAACGTAGAGATGAAGGGAGGGGAGATAGGAGAGTAGTGGTAGGTGGCAGCACGGTCGACTGCGGGCATTATCACTATTGGCTCGAGTTCCAGACATGGCAGTTTGTGGGTGTGTCTGGATAAGCGGTGTAACAATGTCTATTATTGTTTTTATTTTATTAGGGCTTAATAAGAGCGATACGCTTTTAATATTTTCAATAAAATTTTTTTTTCAAATTACATTGATTAACAAATTTTTCAGTAAATAGATTACTTTTTGGTTATTCTGCAAAATGCAACCTAGGCCAAAACCCTTCAATTATAGTAGCAAGAGGAACTCTAGACCGATAGACATACTGCCACGGCTAAAGAGATACTGCTGCATGCGCTGGAATTGTAAAGTTTTAAAGTACCACAACACGTTACAAGTGTATTCGTAAGGTCACTTTGACGACGAGTAAATAAGAGCATAAATCTTTTTCGGATTAATTTTTTTGCACATTTTGAGAGCGATCTACTAGAACTTTTACGCCCATGCACACTTTCTCTCTGTGTTTACACGGGCTTGAGACCGTCTTGCACCTACCTTGTAGGTACAAGGCCACATTAAAAATGTGTTTTCCTTTCTTTTCTATAGGACAAGCGTCACATTATATTGTTCGCAATAACGGGATGCCAATAACTTTGTTTAAATTTTTTTTTGATTTATTTATTTTATTTATTTATTAAATAATTTTTTTTTTTTTTTTGAACAAGTTGAAGAGCTCGTATTTATATATAAAATATTTACGTGGAAAAATAGCATAAAAATAGAATAGAAAGTTACGTAAATTCGCGATTCAATTACAACTTACGCACGAATTAGAAGTCTTAAAAAATGAAGGTTTATTTAGCATTCTGAACTCTGCTGTTGCATTCTAGTTCCCTCTAGGTTTGCTAAGCGGTACATTATTAGTGCATAACCCAGCCAACTGAGAAACGTATTTGGTCGACTGTTTCGATGATTGGCTTGATTTTTGCGGCGTCTATTTCGGGAACGATTACCTCGGCTGCTCGGACGAACGCTGAATTTTCATCGAACCTTTGATTGGCCACACTTTTTACCTGTTGTCGCTTCCTTGCTTGTAGGGGCTCAGCTCGCAGCGTGCAGTTTTGATGCTCCTCGACTTTATCAGACTCCTTGCGACGTCGCTTTTGTCCCTGTGACTGACTATTTGTTTTTTTATTAACATATAGCCAGCCACGCAACGTGGACTCTGGTATTCCTAACTCCCTTACGATGATACAGTTGCGCGCTCCCTGGTCGCGCATCTTTATGGCCCTTAACTTTACTTCGTCCGAGTATGGAGCAGAGATTTTTGGAGACATTTTTGAAAACTATAACTTACGTATCACAGGAAAATCTAGGTGTAGAGCTACCTTGACGGCTGAACCTCGAATGGCAGCCTGACCGTTTGAACGTTCATTCCAGAACCCTGAACGTAGAGATGAAGGGAGGGGAGATAGGAGAGTAGTGGTAGGTGGCAGCACGGTCGACTGCGGGCATTATCACTATTGGCTCGAGTTCCAGACATGGCAGTTTGTGGGTGTGTCTGGATAAGCGGTGTAACAATGTATATTATTGTTTTTATTTTATTAGGGCTTAATAAGAGCGACACGCTTTTAATATTTTCAATAAAATTTTTTTTTCAAATTACATTGATTAACAAATTTTTCAGTAAATAGATTACTTTTTGGTTATTCTGCAAAATGCAACCTAGGCCAAAACCCTTCAATTATAGTAGCAAGAGGAACTCTAGACCGATAGACATACTGCCACGGCTAAAGAGATACTGCTGCATGCGCTGGAATTGTAAAGTTTTTAAAGTAACCACAACACGTTACAAGTGTATTCGTAAGGTCACTTTGACGACGAGTAAATAAGAGCATAAATCTTTTTCGGATTAATTTTTTTGCACATTTTGAGAGCGATCTACTAGAACTTTTACGCGCATGCACACTTTCTCTCTGTGTTTACACGGGCTTGAGACCGTCTTGCACCTACCTTGTAGGTACAAGGCCACATTAAAAATGTGTTTTCCTTTCTTTTCTATAGGACAAGCGTCACATTATATTGTTCGCAATAACGGGATGCCAATAACTTTGTTTAAATTTTTTTTTGATTTATTTATTTAATTATTTATTTATTAAATAATTTTTTTTTCTTTTTTTGAACAAGTTTGAAGAGCTCGATATTTATATATAAAATGATTTACGTGGAAAAATAGCATAAAAATAGAATAGAAAGTTACGTAAATTCGCGATTTCAATTACCAACTTACGCACGAATTAGAAGTCTTTAAAAAATGAAGGTTTATTTAGCATTTCTGAACTCTGCTGTTGCACTTCTAGTTCGCCCTCTAGGTTTGCTAAGCGGTACATTATTAGGTGCATAAACGCCCAGCCAACTGAGAAACGTATCTTGGTCGACTGTTTCGATGATTGGCTTGATTTTTGCGGCGTCTATTTCGGGAACGATTACCTCGGCTGCTCGGACGAACGCTGAATTTTCATCGAACCTTTGATTGGCCACACTTTTTACCTGTTGTCGCTTCCTTGCTTGTAGGGGCTCAGCTCGCAGCGTGCAGTTTTGATGCTCCTCGACTTTATCAGACTCCTTGCGACGTCGCTTTTGTCCCTGTGACTGACTATTTGTTTTTTTATTAACATATAGCCAGCCACGCAACGTGGACTCTGGTATTCCTAACTCCCTTACGATGATACAGTTGCGCGCTCCCTGGTCGCGCATCTTTATGGCCCTTAACTTTACTTCGTCCGAGTATGGAGCAGAGATTTTTGGAGACATTTTTGAAAACTATAACTTACGTATCACAGGAAAATCTAGGTGTAGAGCTACCTTGACGGCTGAACCTCGAATGGCAGCCTGGCCGTTTGAACGTTCATTCCAGAACCCTGAACGTAGAGATGAAGGGAGGGGAGATAGGAGAGTAGTGGTAGGTGGCAGCACGGTCGACTGCGGGCATTATCACTATTGGCTCGAGTTCCAGACATGGCAGTTTGTGGGTGTGTCTGGATAAGCGGTGTAACAATGTTATTATTGTTTTTATTTTATTAGGGCTTAATAAGAGCGATACGCTTTTAATATTTTCAATAAAATTTTTTTTCAAATTACATTGATTAACAAATTTTTCAGTAAATAGATTACTTTTTGGTTATTCTGCAAAATGCAACCTAGGCCAAAACCCTTCAATTATAGTAGCAAGAGGAACTCTAGACCGATAGACATACTGCCACGGCTAAAGAGATACTGCTGCATGCGCTGGAATTGTAAAGTTTTAAAAGTAACCACAACACGTTACAAGTGTATTCGTAAGGTCACTTTGACGACGAGTAAATAAGAGCATAAATCTTTTTCGGATTAATTTTTTTGCACATTTTGAGAGCGATCTACTAGAACTTTTACGCCATGCACACTTTCTCTCTGTGTTTACACGGGCTTGAGACCGTCTTGCACCTACCTTGTAGGTACAAGGCCACATTAAAAATGTGTTTTCCTTTCTTTTCTATAGGACAAGCGTCACATTATATTGTTCGCAATAACGGGATGCCAATAACTTTGTTTAAATTTTTTTTGATTTATTTATTTAATTATTTATTTATTAAATAATTTTTTTTTCTTTTTTTGAACAAGTTTGAAGAGCTCGTTATTTATATATAAAATGATTTACGTGGAAAAATAGCATAAAAATAGAATAGAAAGTTACGTAAATTCGCGATTTCAATTACCAACTTACGCACGAATTAGAAGTCTTTAAAAAATGAAGGTTTATTTAGCATTTCTGAACTCTGCTGTTGCACTTCTAGTTCGCCCTCTAGGTTTGCTAAGCGGTACATTATTAGGTGCATAAACGCCCAGCCAACTGAGAAACGTATCTTGGTCGACTGTTTCGATGATTGGCTTGATTTTTGCGGCGTCTATTTCGGGAACGATTACCTCGGCTGCTCGGACGAACGCTGAATTTTCATCGAACCTTTGATTGGCCACACTTTTTACCTGTTGTCGCTTCCTTGCTTGTAGGGGCTCAGCTCGCAGCGTGCAGTTTTGATGCTCCTCGACTTTATCAGACTCCTTGCGACGTCGCTTTTGTCCCTGTGACTGACTATTTGTTTTTTTATTAACATATAGCCAGCCACGCAACGTGGACTCTGGTATTCCTAACTCCCTTACGATGATACAGTTGCGCGCTCCCTGGTCGCGCATCTTTATGGCCCTTAACTTTACTTCGTCCGAGTATGGAGCAGAGATTTTTGGAGACATTTTTGAAAACTATAACTTACGTATCACAGGAAAATCTAGGTGTAGAGCTACCTTGACGGCTGAACCTCGAATGGCAGCCTGGCCGTTTGAACGTTCATTCCAGAACCCTGAACGTAGAGATGAAGGGAGGGGAGATAGGAGAGTAGTGGTAGGTGGCAGCACGGTCGACTGCGGGCATTATCACTATTGGCTCGAGTTCCAGACATGGCAGTTTGTGGGTGTGTCTGGATAAGCGGTGTAACAATGTCTATTATTGTTTTTATTTTATTAGGGCTTAATAAGAGCGATACGCTTTTAATATTTTCAATAAAATTTTTTTTTCAAATTACATTGATTAACAAATTTTTCAGTAAATAGATTACTTTTTGGTTATTCTGCAAAATGCAACCTAGGCCAAAACCCTTCAATTATAGTAGCAAGAGGAACTCTAGACCGATAGACATACTGCCACGGCTAAAGAGATACTGCCGCATGCGCTGGAATTGTAAAGTTTTAAAAGTAACCACAACACGTTACAAGTGTATTCGTAAGGTCACTTTGACGACGAGTAAATAAGAGCATAAATCTTTTTCGGATTAATTTTTTTGCACATTTTGAGAGCGATCTACTAGAACTTTTACGCGCATGCACACTTTCTATCTGTGTTTACACGGGCTTGAGACCGTCTTGCACCTACCTTGTAGATACAAGGCCACATTAAAAATGTGTTTTCCTTTCTTTTCTATAGGACAAGCGTCACATTATATTGTTCGCAATAACGGGATGCCAATAACTTTGTTTAAATTTTTTTTGATTTATTTATTTAATTATTTATTTATTAAATAATTTTTTTTTCGTTTTTTGAACAAGTTTGAAGAGCTCGTTATTTATATATAAAATGATTTACGTGGAAAAATAGCATAAAAATAGAATAGAAAGTTACGTAAATTCGCGATTTCAATTACCAACTTACGCACGAATTAGAAGTCTTTAAAAAATGAAGGTTTATTTAGCATTTCTGAACTCTGCTGTTGCACTTCTAGTTCGCCCTCTAGGTTTGCTAAGCGGTACATTATTAGGTGCATAAACGCCCAGCCAACTGAGAAACGTATCTTGGTCGACTGTTTCGATGATTGGCTTGATTTTTGCGGCGTCTATTTCGGGAACGATTACCTCGGCTGCTCGGACGAACGCTGAATTTTCATCGAACCTTTGATTGGCCACACTTTTTACCTGTTGTCGCTTCCTTGCTTGTAGGGGCTCAGCTCGCAGCGTGCAGTTTTGATGCTCCTCGACTTTATCAGACTCCTTGCGACGTCGCTTTTGTCCCTGTGACTGACTATTTGTTTTTTTATTAACATATAGCCAGCCACGCAACGTGGACTCTGGTATTCCTAACTCCCTTACGATGATACAGTTGCGCGCTCCCTGGTCGCGCATCTTTATGGCCCTTAACTTTACTTCGTCCGAGTATGGAGCAGAGATTTTTGGAGACATTTTTGAAAACTATAACTTACGTATCACAGGAAAATCTAGGTGTAGAGCTACCTTGACGGCTGAACCTCGAATGGCAGCCTGGCCGTTTGAACGTTCATTCCAGAACCCTGAACGTAGAGATGAAGGGAGGGGAGATAGGAGAGTAGTGGTAGGTGGCAGCACGGTCGACTGCGGGCATTATCACTATTGGCTCGAGTTCCAGACATGGCAGTTTGTGGGTGTGTCTGGATAAGCGGTGTAACAATGTCTATTATTGTTTTTATTTTATTAGGGCTTAATAAGAGCGATACGCTTTTAATATTTTCAATAAAATTTTTTTTTCAAATTACATTGATTAACAAATTTTTCAGTAAATAGATTACTTTTTGGTTATTCTGCAAAATGCAACCTAGGCCAAAACCCTTCAATTATAGTAGCAAGAGGAACTCTAGACCGATAGACATACTGCCACGGCTAAAGAGATACTGCCGCATGCGCTGGAATTGTAAAGTTTTAAAAGTAACCACAACACGTTACAAGTGTATTCGTAAGGTCACTTTGACGACGAGTAAATAAGAGCATAAATCTTTTTCGGATTAATTTTTTTGCACATTTTGAGAGCGATCTACTAGAACTTTTACGCGCATGCACACTTTCTCTCTGTGTTTACACGGGCTTGAGACCGTCTTGCACCTACCTTGTAGGTACAAGGCCACATTAAAAATGTGTTTTCCTTTCTTTTCTATAGGACAAGCGTCACATTATATTGTTCGCAATAACGGGATGCCAATAACTTTGTTTAAATTTTTTTTGATTTATTTATTTAATTATTTATTTATTAAATAATTTTTTTTTCTTTTTTGAACAAGTTTGAAGAGCTCGATATTTATATATAAAATGATTTACGTGGAAAAATAGCATAAAAATAGAATAGAAAGTTACGTAAATTCGCGATTTCAATTACCAACTTACGCACGAATTAGAAGTCTTTAAAAATGAAGGTTTATTTAGCATTTCTGAACTCTGCTGTTGCACTTCTAGTTCGCCCTCTAGGTTTGCTAAGCGGTACATTATTAGGTGCATAAACGCCCAGCCAACTGAGAAACGTATCTTGGTCGACTGTTTCGATGATTGGCTTGATTTTTGCGGCGTCTATTTCGGGAACGATTACCTCGGCTGCTCGGACGAACGCTGAATTTTCATCGAACCTTTGATTGGCCACACTTTTTACCTGTTGTCGCTTCCTTGCTTGTAGGGGCTCAGCTCGCAGCGTGCAGTTTTGATGCTCCTCGACTTTATCAGACTCCTTGCGACGTCGCTTTTGTCCCTGTGACTGACTATTTGTTTTTTATTAACATATAGCCAGCCACGCAACGTGGACTCTGGTATTCCTAACTCCCTTACGATGATACAGTTGCGCGCTCCCTGGTCGCGCATCTTTATGGCCCTTAACTTTACTTCGTCCGAGTATGGAGCAGAGATTTTTGGAGACATTTTTGAAAACTATAACTTACGTATCACAGGAAAATCTAGGTGTAGAGCTACCTTGACGGCTGAACCTCGAATGGCAGCCTGACCGTTGAACGTTCATTCCAGAACCCTGAACGGAGGGATGAAGGGAGGGGGGATAGGAGAGGAGTGGTAGGTGGCAGCACGGTCGACTGCGGGCA
Source organism: Nasonia vitripennis (assembly GCF_009193385.2). Classification (NCBI taxonomy): domain Eukaryota; kingdom Metazoa; phylum Arthropoda; class Insecta; order Hymenoptera; family Pteromalidae; genus Nasonia; species Nasonia vitripennis. The sequence goes on from NW_022279820.1 coordinate 37,883, forward strand.
TTATCACTATTGGCTCGAGTTCCAGACATGGCAGTTTGTGGGTGTGTCTGGATAAGCGGTGTAACAATGTCTATTATTGTTTTTATTTTATTAGGGCTTAATAAGAGCGATACGCTTTTAATATTTTCAATAAAATTTTTTTTTCAAATTACATTGATTAACAAATTTTTCAGTAAATAGATTACTTTTTGGTTATTCTGCAAAATGCAACCTAGGCCAAAACCCTTCAATTATAGTAGCAAGAGGAACTCTAGACCGATAGACATACTGCCACGGCTAAGAGATACTGCCGCATGCGCTGGAATTGTAAAGTTTTAAAAGTAACCACAACACGTTACAAGTGTATTCGTAAGGTCACTTTGACGACGAGTAAATAAGAGCATAAATCTTTTTCGGATTAATTTTTTTGCACATTTTGAGAGCGATCTACTAGAACTTTTACGCGCATGCACACTTTCTCTCTGTGTTTACACGGGCTTGAGACCGTCTTGCACCTACCTTGTAGGTACAAGGCCACATTAAAAATGTGTTTTCCTTTCTTTTCTATAGGACAAGCGTCACATTATATTGTTCGCAATAACGGGATGCCAATAACTTTGTTTAAATTTTTTTTTGATTTATTTATTTAATTATTTATTTATTAAATAATTTTTTTTTCTTTTTTTGAACAAGTTTGAAGAGCTCGTTATTTATATATAAAATGATTTACGTGGAAAAATAGCATAAAATTGAATAGAAAGTTACGTAAATTCGCGATTTCAATTACCAACTTACGCACGAATTAGAAGTCTTTAAAAAATGAAGGTTTATTTAGCATTTCTGAACTCTGCTGTTGCACTTCTAGTTCGCCCTCTAGGTTTGCTAAGCGGTACATTATTAGGTGCATAAACGCCCAGCCAACTGAGAAACGTATCTTGGTCGACTGTTTCGATGATTGGCTTGATTTTTGCGGCGTCTATTTCGGGAACGATTACCTCGGCTGCTCGGACGAACGCTGAATTTTCATCGAACCTTTGATTGGCCACACTTTTTACCTGTTGTCGCTTCCTTGCTTGTAGGGGCTCAGCTCGCAGCGTGCAGTTTTGATGCTCCTCGACTTTATCAGACTCCTTGCGACGTCGCTTTTGTCCCTGTGACTGACTATTTGTTTTTTTATTAACATATAGCCAGCCACGCAACGTGGACTCTGGTATTCCTAACTCCCTTACGATGATACAGTTGCGCGCTCCCTGGTCGCGCATCTTTATGGCCCTTAACTTTACTTCGTCCGAGTATGGAGCAGAGATTTTTGGAGACATTTTTGAAAACTATAACTTACGTATCACAGGAAAATCTAGGTGTAGAGCTACCTTGACGGCTGAACCTCGAATGGCAGCCTGACCGTTTGAACGTTCATTCCAGAACCCTGAACGTAGAGATGAAGGGAGGGGAGATAGGAGAGTAGTGGTAGGTGGCAGCACGGTCGACTGCGGGCATTATCACTATTGGCTCGAGTTCCAGACATGGCAGTTTGTGGGTGTGTCTGGATAAGCGGTGTAACAATGTCTATTATTGTTTTTATTTTATTAGGGCTTAATAAGAGCGATACGCTTTTAATATTTTCAATAAAATTTTTTTTTCAAATTACATTGATTAACAAATTTTTCAGTAAATAGATTACTTTTTGGTTATTCTGCAAAATGCAACCTAGGCCAAAACCCTTCAATTATAGTAGCAAGAGGAACTCTAGACCGATAGACATACTGCCACGGCTAAAGAGATACTGCCGCATGCGCTGGAATTGTAAAGTTTTAAAAGTAACCACAACACGTTACAAGTGTATTCGTAAGGTCACTTTGACGACGAGTAAATAAGAGCATAAATCTTTTCGGATTAATTTTTTTGCACATTTTGAGAGCGATCTACTAGAACTTTTACGCGCATGCACACTTTCTCTCTGTGTTTACACGGGCTTGAGACCGTCTTGCACCTACCTTGTAGGTACAAGGCCACATTAAAAATGTGTTTTCCTTTCTTTTCTATAGGACAAGCGTCACATTATATTGTTCGCAATAACGGGATGCCAATAACTTTGTTTAAATTTTTTTTTGATTTATTTATTTAATTATTTATTTATTAAATAATTTTTTTTTCTTTTTTTGAACAAGTTTGAAGAGCTCGATATTTATATATAAAATGATTTACGTGGAAAAATAGCATAAAAATAGAATAGAAAGTTACGTAAATTCGCGATTTCAATTACCAACTTACGCACGAATTAGAAGTCTTTAAAAAATGAAGGTTTATTTAGCATTTCTGAACTCTGCTGTTGCACTTCTAGTTCGCCCTCTAGGTTTGCTAAGCGGTACATTATTAGGTGCATAAACGCCCAGCCAACTGAGAAACGTATCTTGGTCGACTGTTTCGATGATTGGCTTGATTTTTGCGGCGTCTATTTCGGGAACGATTACCTCGGCTGCTCGGACGAACGCTGAATTTTCATCGAACCTTTGATTGGCCACACTTTTTACCTGTTGTCGCTTCCTTGCTTGTAGGGGCTCAGCTCGCAGCGTGCAGTTTTGATGCTCCTCGACTTTATCAGACTCCTTGCGACGTCGCTTTTGTCCCTGTGACTGACTATTTGTTTTTTTATTAACATATAGCCAGCCACGCAACGTGGACTCTGGTATTCCTAACTCCCTTACGATGATACAGTTGCGCGCTCCCTGGTCGCGCATCTTTATGGCCCTTAACTTTACTTCGTCCGAGTATGGAGCAGAGATTTTTGGAGACATTTTTGAAAACTATAACTTACGTATCACAGGAAAATCTAGGTGTAGAGCTACCTTGACGGCTGAACCTCGAATGGCAGCCTGACCGCTTGAACGTTAATTCCAGATCCCTGAACGGAGGGATGAAGGGAGGGGAGATAGGAGAGTAGTGGTAGGTGGCAGCACGGTCGACTGCGGGCATTATCACTATTGGCTCGAGTTCCAGACATGGCAGTTTGTGGGTGTGTCTGGATAAGCGGTGTAACAATGTCTATTATTGTTTTTATTTTATTAGGGCTTAATAAGAGCGATACGCTTTTAATATTTTCAATAAAATTTTTTTTTTCAAATTACATTGATTAACAAATTTTTCAGTAAATAGATTACTTTTTGGTTATTCTGCAAAATGCAACCTAGGCCAAAACCCTTCAATTATAGTAGCAAGAGGAACTCTAGACCGATAGACATACTGCCACGGCTAAAGAGATACTGCTGCATGCGCTGGAATTGTAAAGTTTTTAAAGTAACCACAACACGTTACAAGTGTATTCGTAAGGTCACTTTGACGACGAGTAAATAAGAGCATAAATCTTTTTCGGTTTAATTTTTTTGCACATTTTGAGAGCGATCTACTAGAACTTTTACGCGCATGCACACTTTCTCTCTGTGTTTACACGGGCTTGAGACCGTCTTGCACCTACCTTGTAGGTACAAGGCCACATTAAAAATGTGTTTTCCTTTCTTTTCTATAGGACAAGCGTCACATTATATTGTTCGCAATAACGGGATGCCAATAACTTTGTTTAAATTTTTTTTTGATTTATTTATTTAATTATTTATTTATTAAATAATTTTTTTTTCTTTTTTGAACAAGTTTGAAGAGCTCGATATTTATATATAAAATGATTTACGTGGAAAAATAGCATAAAAATAGAATAGAAAGTTACGTAAATTCGCGATTTCAATTACCAACTTACGCACGAATTAGAAGTCTTTAAAAAATGAAGGTTTATTTAGCATTTCTGAACTCTGCTGTTGCACTTCTAGTTCGCCCTCTAGGTTTGCTAAGCGGTACATTATTAGGTGCATAAACGCCCAGCCAACTGAGAAACGTATCTTGGTCGACTGTTTCGATGATTGGCTTGATTTTTGCGGCGTCTATTTCGGGAACGATTACCTCGGCTGCTCGGACGAACGCTGAATTTTCATCGAACCTTTGATTGGCCACACTTTTTACCTGTTGTCGCTTCCTTGCTTGTAGGGGCTCAGCTCGCAGCGTGCAGTTTTGATGCTCCTCGACTTTATCAGACTCCTTGCGACGTCGCTTTTGTCCCTGTGACTGACTATTTGTTTTTTTATTAACATATAGCCAGCCACGCAACGTGGACTCTGGTATTCCTAACTCCCTTACGATGATACAGTTGCGCGCTCCCTGGTCGCGCATCTTTATGGCCCTTAACTTTACTTCGTCCGAGTATGGAGCAGAGATTTTTGGAGACATTTTTGAAAACTATAACTTACGTATCACAGGAAAATCTAGGTGTAGAGCTACCTTGACGGCTGAACCTCGAATGGCAGCCTGACCGTTGAACGTTCATTCCAGAACCCTGAACGTAGAGATGAAGGGAGGGGAGATAGGAGAGTAGTGGTAGGTGGCAGCACGGTCGACTGCGGGCATTATCACTATTGGCTCGAGTTCCAGACATGGCAGTTTGTGGGTGTGTCTGGATAAGCGGTGTAACAATGTCTATTATTGTTTTTATTTTATTAGGGCTTAATAAGAGCGATACGCTTTTAATATTTTCAATAAAATTTTTTTTTCAAATTACATTGATTAACAAATTTTTCAGTAAATAGATTACTTTTTGGTTATTCTGCAAAATGCAACCTAGGCCAAAACCCTTCAATTATAGTAGCAAGAGGAACTCTAGACCGATAGACATACTGCCACGGCTAAAGAGATACTGCTGCATGCGCTGGAATTGTAAAGTTTTAAAGTAACCACAACACGTTACAAGTGTATTCGTAAGGTCACTTTGACGACGAGTAAATAAGAGCATAAATCTTTTTCGGATTAATTTTTTTGCACATTTTGAGAGCGATCTACTAGAACTTTTACGCGCATGCACACTTTCTCTCTGTGTTTACACGGGCTTGAGACCGTCTTGCACCTACCTTGTAGGTACAAGGCCACATTAAAAATGTGTTTTCCTTTCTTTTCTATAGGACAAGCGTCACATTATATTGTTCGCAATAACGGGATGCCAATAACTTTGTTTAAATTTTTTTTTGATTTATTTATTTAATTATTTATTTATTAAATAATTTTTTTTTCTTTTTTTGAACAAGTTTGAAGAGCTCGATATTTATATATAAAATGATTTACGTGGAAAAATAGCATAAAAATAGAATAGAAAGTTACGTAAATTCGCGATTTCAATTACCAACTTACGCACGAATTAGAAGTCTTTAAAAAATGAAGGTTTATTTAGCATTTCTGAACTCTGCTGTTGCACTTCTAGTTCGCCCTCTAGGTTTGCTAAGCGGTACATTATTAGGTGCATAAACGCCCAGCCAACTGAGAAACGTATCTTGGTCGACTGTTTCGATGATTGGCTTGATTTTTGCGGCGTCTATTTCGGGAACGATTACCTCGGCTGCTCGGACGAACGCTGAATTTTCATCGAACCTTTGATTGGCCACACTTTTTACCTGTTGTCGCTTCCTTGCTTGTAGGGGCTCAGCTCGCAGCGTGCAGTTTTGATGCTCCTCGACTTTATCAGACTCCTTGCGACGTCGCTTTTGTCCCTGTGACTGACTATTTGTTTTTTTATTAACATATAGCCAGCCACGCAACGTGGACTCTGGTATTCCTAACTCCCTTACGATGATACAGTTGCGCGCTCCCTGGTCGCGCATCTTTATGGCCCTTAACTTTACTTCGTCCGAGTATGGAGCAGAGATTTTTGGAGACATTTTTGAAAACTATAACTTACGTATCACAGGAAAATCTAGGTGTAGAGCTACCTTGACGGCTGAACCTCGAATGGCAGCCTGACCGCTTGAACGTTCATTCCAGAACCCTGAACGGAGGATGAAGGGAGGGGGGATAGGAGAGAGTGGTAGGTGGCAGCACGGTCGACTGCGGGCATTACACATTGGATCGAGTTCCAGACATGGCAGTTTGTGGGTGTGTCTGGATAAGCGGTGTAACAATGTCTATTATTATTTTATTTTATTAGGGCTTAATAAAGCGAACGTTTTTAATATTTTCAATAAAATTTTTTTTTTCAAATTACATTGATAACAAATTTTTCTGTAAATAGATTACTTTTTGGTTTATCTGCAAAATGCAACCTAGGCCAAAACCCTTCAATTATAGTAGCAAGAGGAACTCTAGACCGATAGACATACTGCCACGGCTAAAGAGATACTGCCGCATGCGCTGGAATAGTAAAGTTTTAAAAGTAACCACAACACGTTACAAGTGTATTCGTAAGGTCACTTTGACGACGAGTAAATAAAAGCATAAATCTTTTTCGGATTAATTTTTTTGCACATTTTGAGAGCGATCTACTAGAACTTTTACGCCCATGCACACTTTCTCTCTGTGTTTACACGGGCTTGAGACCGTCTTGCACCTACCTTGTAGGTACAAGGCCACATTAAAAATGTGTTTTCTTTCTTTTCTATGGACAAGCGTCACATTATATTGTTCGCAATAACGGGATGCCAATAACTTTGTTTAAATTTTTTTTTGATTTATTTATTTAATTATTTATTTATTAAATAATTTTTTTTTCTTTTTTTGAACAAGTTTGAAGAGCTCGATATTTATATATAAAATGATTTACGTGGAAAAATAGCATAAAAATAGAATAGAAAGTTACGTAAATTCGCGATTTCAATTACCAACTTACGCACGAATTAGAAGTCTTTAAAAAATGAAGGTTTATTTAGCATTTCTGAACTCTGCTGTTGCACTTCTAGTTCGCCCTCTAGGTTTGCTAAGCGGTACATTATTAGGTGCATAAACGCCCAGCCAACTGAGAAACGTATCTTGGTCGACTGTTTCGATGATTGGCTTGATTTTTGCGGCGTCTATTTCGGGAACGATTACCTCGGCTGCTCGGACGAACGCTGAATTTTCATCGAACCTTTGATTGGCCACACTTTTTACCTGTTGTCGCTTCCTTGCTTGTAGGGGCTCAGCTCGCAGCGTGCAGTTTTGATGCTCCTCGACTTTATCAGACTCCTTGCGACGTCGCTTTTGTCCCTGTGACTGACTATTTGTTTTTTTATTAACATATAGCCAGCCACGCAACGTGGACTCTGGTATTCCTAACTCCCTTACGATGATACAGTTGCGCGCTCCCTGGTCGCGCATCTTTATGGCCCTTAACTTTACTTCGTCCGAGTATGGAGCAGAGATTTTTGGAGACATTTTTGAAAACTATAACTTACGTATCACAGGAAAATCTAGGTGTAGAGCTACCTTGACGGCTGAACCTCGAATGGCAGCCTGACCGTTTGAACGTTCATTCCAGAACCCTGAACGTAGAGATGAAGGGAGGGGAGATAGGAGAGTAGTGGTAGGTGGCAGCACGGTCGACTGCGGGCATTATCACTATTGGCTCGAGTTCCAGACATGGCAGTTTGTGGGTGTGTCTGGATAAGCGGTGTAACAATGTCTATTATTGTTTTTATTTTATTAGGGCTTAATAAGAGCGATACGCTTTTAATATTTTCAATAAAATTTTTTTTTCAAATTACATTGATTAACAAATTTTTCAGTAAATAATTACTTTTTGGTTATTCTGCAAAATGCAACCTAGGCCAAAACCCTTCAATTATAGTAGCAAGAGGAACTCTAGACCGATAGACATACTGCCACGGCTAAAGAGATACTGCTGCATGCGCTGGAATTGTAAAGTTTTAAAAGTAACCACAACACGTTACAAGTGTATTCGTAAGGTCACTTTGACGACGAGTAAATAAAGCATAAATCTTTTTCGGTTTAATTTTTTTGCACATTTTGAGAGCGATCTACTAGAACTTTTACGCGCATGCACACTTTCTCTCTGTGTTTACACGGGCTTGAGACCGTCTTGCACCTACCTTGTAGGTACAAGGCCACATTAAAAATGTGTTTTCCTTTCTTTCTATAGGACAAGCGTCACATTATATTTTCGCAATAACGGGATGCCAATAACTTTGTTTAAATTTTTTTTTTGATTTATTTATTTAATTATTTAATTATTAAATAATTTTTTTTTCTTTTTTTGAACAAGTTTGAAGAGCTCGATATTTATATATAAAATGATTTACTTGGAAAAATAGCATAAAATTAGAATAAAAAGTAACGTAAATTCGCGATTTCAATTACCAACTTACGCACGAATTAGAAATCTTTAAAAAATGAAGGTTTATTTAGCATTTCTGAACTCTGCTGTTGCACTTCTAGTTCGCCCTCTAGGTTTGCTAAGCGGTACATTATTAGGTGCATAAACGCCCAGCCAACTGAGAAACGTATCTTGGTCGACTGTTTCGATGATTGGCTTGATTTTTGCGGCGTCTATTTCGGGAACGATTACCTCGGCTGCTCGGACGAACGCTGAATTTTCATCGAACCTTTGATTGGCCACACTTTTTACCTGTTGTCGCTTCCTTGCTTGTAGGGGCTCAGCTCGCAGCGTGCAGTTTTGATGCTCCTCGACTTTATCAGACTCCTTGCGACGTCGCTTTTGTCCCTGTGACTGACTATTTGTTTTTTTATTAACATATAGCCAGCCACGCAACGTGGACTCTGGTATTCCTAACTCCCTTACGATGATACAGTTGCGCGCTCCCTGGTCGCGCATCTTTATGGCCCTTAACTTTACTTCGTCCGAGTATGGAGCAGAGATTTTTGGAGACATTTTTGAAAACTATAATTACGTATCACAGGAAAATCTAGGTGTAGAGCTACCTTGACGGCTGAACCTCGAATGGCAGCCTGACCGCTTGAACGTTCATTCCAGAACCCTGAACGTAGAGATGAAGGGAGGGGAGATAGGAGAGTAGTGGTAGGTGGCAGCACGGTCGACTGCGGGCATTATCACTATTGGCTCGAGTTCCAGACATGGCAGTTTGTGGGTGTGTCTGGATAAGCGGTGTAACAATGTCTATTATTGTTTTTATTTTATTAGGGCTTAATAAGAGCGATACGCTTTAATATTTTCAATAAAATTTTTTTTTCAAATTACATTGATTAACAAATTTTTCAGTAAATAGATTACTTTTTGGTTATTCTGCAAAATGCAACCTAGGCCAAAACCCTTCAATTATAGTAGCAAGAGGAACTCTAGACCGATAGACATACTGCCACGGCTAAAGAGATACTGCTGCATGCGCTGGAATTGTAAAGTTTTAAAAGTAACCACAACACGTTACAAGTGTATTCGTAAGGTCACTTTGACGACGAGTAAATAAGAGCATAAATCTTTTTCGGATTAATTTTTTTGCACATTTTGAGAGCGATCTACTAGAACTTTTACGCGCATGCACACTTTCTCTCTGTGTTTACACGGGCTTGAGACCGTCTTGCACCTACCTTGTAGGTACAAGGCCACATTAAAAATGTGTTTTCCTTTCTTTTCTATAGGACAAGCGTCACATTATATTGTTCGCAATAACGGGATGCCAATAACTTTGTTTAAATTTTTTTTTGATTTATTTATTTAATTATTTATTTATTGAATAATTTTTTTTTCTTTTTTTGAACAAGTTTGAAGAGCTCGTTATTTATATATAAAATGATTTACGTGGAAAAATAGCATAAAAATAGAAATAGAAAGTTACGTAAATTCGCGATTTCAATTACCAACTTACGCACGAATTAGAAGTCTTTAAAAATGAAGGTTTATTTAGCATTTCTGAACTCTGCTGTTGCACTTCTAGTTCGCCCTCTAGGTTTGCTAAGCGGTACATTATTAGGTGCATAAACGCCCAGCCAACTGAGAAACGTATCTTGGTCGACTGTTTCGATGATTGGCTTGATTTTTGCGGCGTCTATTTCGGGAACGATTACCTCGGCTGCTCGGACGAACGTGAATTTTCATCGAACCTTTGATTGGCCACACTTTTTACCTGTTGTCGCTTCCTTGCTTGTAGGGGCTCAGCTCGCAGCGTGCAGTTTTTGATGCTCCTCGACTTTATCAGACTCCTTGCGACGTCGCTTTTGTCCCTGTGACTGACTATTTGTTTTTTTATTAACATATAGCCAGCCACGCAACGTGGACTCTGGTATTCCTAATCCCTTACGATGATACAGTTGCGCGCTCCCTGGTCGCGCATCTTGACGGCTGAACTCGAATGGCAGCCTGACCGCTTGAACGTTCATTCCAGAACCCTGAACGGAGGATGAAGGGAGGGGGTATAGGAGAGGAGTGGTAGGTGGCAGCACGGTCGTCTGCGGGCATTAGCACGATTGGCTCGAGTTCCAGACATGGCAGTTTGTCGGTGTGTCTGGATAAGCGGTGTAACAATGTCTATTATTTTTTATTTTATTAGGGCTTAATAATAGCGAAACGTTTTTAATATTTTCAATAAAATTTTTTTTCAAATTACATTGATTAACAAATTTTTCAGTAAATAGATTACTTTTTGGTTATTCTGCAAAATGCAACCTAGGCCAAAACCCTTCAATTATAGTAGCAAGAGGAACTCTACGCCGATAGACATACTGCCACGGCTAAAGAGATACTGCTGCATGCGCTGGACTTGAAAAGTTTTAAAAGTAACCACAACACGTTACAAGTGTTTTCGAAAGGCACTTTGACGACGAGTAAAAGAAAAGCATAAATCTTTTTCGGTTTAATTTTTTTGCGCATTTTGAGAGCGATCTACTAGCACTTTTACCCGCATGCACACTTTCTCTCTATGTTTACACGGGCTTGAGACCGTCTTGCACCTACCTTCTAGGTACAAGGCCACATTAAAAATGTGTTTTCTTTTCTTCACTATAGGCAAGCGTCACATTATACTATTCGCAATAACGGGATGCCAATGACTTTGTTTAAGGTTTTTTTTTTGATTTATTTATTTAATTATTTATTTATTGAATAATTTTTTTTTCTTTTTTGAACAAGTTTGAAGAGCTCGTTATTTATATATAAAATGATTTACGTGGAAAATAGCATAAAAATAGAATAGAAAGTTACGTAAATTCGCGATTTCAATTACCAACTTACGCACGAATTAGAAGTCTTTAAAAAATGAAGGTTATTTAGCATTTCTGAACTCTGCTGTTGCACTTCTAGTTCGCCCTCTAGGTTTGCTAAGCGGTACATTATTAGGTGCATAAACGCCCAGCCAACTGAGAAACGTATCTTGGTCGACTGTTTCGATGATTGGCTTGATTTTTGCGGCGTCTATTTCGGGAACGATTACCTCGGCTGCTCGGACGAACGCTGAATTTTCATCGAACCTTTGATTGGCCACACTTTTTACCTGTTGTCGCTTCCTTGCTTGTAGGGGCTCAGCTCGCAGCGTGCAGTTTTGATGCTCCTCGACTTTATCAGACTCCTTGCGACGTCGCTTTTGTCCCTTGACTGACTATTTGTTTTTTTATTAACATATAGCCAGCCACGCAACGTGGACTCTGGTATTCCTAACTCCCTTACGATGATACAGTTGCGCGCTCCCTGGTCGCGCATCTTGACGGCTGAACCTCGAATGGCAGCCTGACCGCTTGAACGTTCATTCCAGAACCCTGAACGGAGGGATGAAGGGAGGGGTATAGGAGAGGAGTGGTAGGTGGCAGCACGGTCGTCTGCGGGCATTAGCACGATTGGCTCGAGTTCCAGACATGGCAGTTTGTCGGTGTGTCTGGATAAGCGGTTGTAACAATGTCTATTATTATTTTATTTTATTAGGGCTTAATAATAGCGAAACGTTTTTAATATTTTCAATAAAATTTTTTTTTTTCAAATTACATTGATTAACAAATTTTTCAGTAATAGATTACTTTTTGGTTATTCTGCAAAATGCAACCTAGGCCAAAAACCCTTCAATTATAGTAGCAAGAGGAACTCTACGCCGATAGACATACTGCCACGGCTAAAGAGATACTGCTGCATGCGCTGGACTTGAAAAGTTTTAAAAGTAACCACAACACGTTACAGTGTTTTCGAAAGGCCACTTTGACGACGAGTAAAGAAAAGCATAAATCTTTTTCGGTTTAATTTTTTTGCGCATTTTGAGAGCGATCTACTAGCACTTTACCCGCATGCACACTTTCTCTCTATGTTTACACGGGCTTGAGACCGTCTTGCACCTACCTTCTAGGTACAAGGCCACATTAAAAAATGTGTTTTCTTTTCTTCACTATAGGGCAAGCGTCACATTATACTATTCGCAATAAGGGATGCCAATGACTTTGTTTAAGGTTTTTTTTTTTGATTTATTTATTTAATTATTTATTTATTAATAATTTTTTTTTTCTTTTTTTGAACAAGTTTGAAGAGCTCGATATTTATATATAAAATGATTTACTTGGAAAAATAGCATAAAAATAGAATAGAAAGTTACGTAAATTCGCGATTTCAATTACCAACTTACGCACGAATTAGAAGTCTTTAAAAAATGAAGGTTATTTAGCATTTCTGAACTCTGCTGTTGCACTTCTAGTTCGCCCTCTAGGTTTGCTAAGCGGTACATTATTAGGTGCATAAACGCCCAGCCAACTGAGAACGTATCTTGGTCGACTGTTTCGATGATTGGCTTGATTTTTGCGGCGTCTATTTCGGGAACGATTACCTCGGCTGCTCGGACGAACGCTGAATTTTCATCGAACCTTTGATTGGCCACACTTTTTACCTGTTGTCGCTTCCTTGCTTGTAGGGGCTCAGCTCGCAGCGTGCAGTTTTGATGCTCCTCGACTTTATCAGACTCCTTGCGACGTCGCTTTTGTCCCTGTGACTGACTATTTGTTTTTTTATTAACATATAGCCAGCCACGCAACGTGGACTCTGGTATTCCTAACTCCCTTACGATGATACAGTTGCGCGCTCCCTGGTCGCGCATCTTTATGGCCCTTAACTTTACTTCGTCCGAGTATGGAGCAGAGATTTTTGGAGACATTTTGAAAACTATAACTTACGTATCACAGGAAAATCTAGGTGTAGAGCTACTTGACGGCTGAACCTCGAATGGCAGCCTGACCGCTTGAACGTTCATTCCAGAACCCTGAACGGAGGGATGAAGGGAGGGGGATAGGAGAGGAGTGGTAGGTGGCAGCACGGTCGACTGCGGGCATTAGCACGATTGGATCGAGTTCCAGACATGGCAGTTTGTGGGTGTGTCTGGATAAGCGGTGTAACAATGTCTATTATTATTTTATTTTATTAGGGCTTAATAATAGCGAAACGTTTTTAATATTTTCAATAAAATTTTTTTTTTCAAATTACATTAAATAACAAATTTTTCTGTAAATAGATTACTTTTTGGTTTATCTGCAAATGCAACCTAGGCCAAAACCCTTCAATTATAGTAGCAAGAGGAACTCTAGACCGATAGACATACTGCCACGGCTAAAGAGATACTGCTGCATGCGCTGGACTTGTAAAGTTTTAAAAGTAACCACAACACGTTACAAGTGTATTCGTAAGGTCACTTTTACGACGAGTAAATAAGAGCATAAATCTTTTTCGGATTAATTTTTTTGCACATTTTGAGAGCGATCTACTAGAACTTTTACGCGCATGCACACTTTCTCTCTGTGTTTACACGGGCTTGAGACCGTCTTGCACCTACCTTGTAGGTACAAGGCACATTAAAAATGTGTTTTCCTTTCTTTTCTATAGGACAAGCGTCACATTATATTGTTCGCAATAACGGGATGCCAATAACTTTGTTTAAATTTTTTTTTGATTTATTTATTTAATTATTTATTTATTAAATAATTTTTTTTTCTTTTTTTGAACAAGTTTGAAGAGCTCGATATTTATATATAAAATGATTTACGTGGAAAAATAGCATAAAAATAGAATAGAAAGTTACGTAAATTCGCGATTTCAATTACCAACTTACGCACGAATTAGAAGTCTTTAAAAAATGAAGGTTTATTTAGCATTTCTGAACTCTGCTGTTGCACTTCTAGTTCGCCCTCTAGGTTTGCTAAGCGGTACATTATTAGGTGCATAAACGCCCAGTGAATTGTCGCGCGCGAAATATTCTGAGGCGAATATTCCCGCTTTTTTTGTGTGTGTGTTTCGAGTTCGCAAGGAGTGAGTGTGGGAGAAATAAAGAAGTCGATTGAGCGAAAATCGAGAATATTTAATCACGCTCAAATTGAGAGGGGGAAAGCCGTGAGGCATAAAACCCCTCTCGAAGTTCTTTACAAGCTTCTAAGAAAAAGATGAACGTGTGTCGTGTTCGTGTGTGTGTCGTGTTTCGTGCGATTCTCAGAGAGAATCTTCGGCTTCGAGTCAGTGGCGCAGTTCCACAGACTCAAGTCGGTAGCGCAGTTCTACCGACTTGCACGTTTCGACGCGCGCGAGATACGATTCGCGGAACCGGGCGCGAGCCGAACGCGAGTAGCAGGCAGCGAAAGAGACAAAGGAGAGAGATTTAGAGAGAATGAGAGGAGAGATAGAGAGAGAGAGTAGCACAAGCACCAGCACCAGAAACGCTCGATGGACGTACGGACGGATTCGCAAGAGCCAAAAAGTTCGATCGTTCGCTAGCTTGACTGCACGAGCTGTCAAGCTTGGCGTCTTATCGTCAACTAACTCGGCGCTCGTCCGGCCGCGCGCGACACGAGGCCGGCGGCGCTGCCGGCGAGCGCGGCAAGTCGCGACTCCGCTTGTTCAACTCGAGCACGGGAGATGGAGCCACATGCTCTACGTCGACCTCGCTGAGTTCGCTCGACACCGTTTTCACGGCGGAACTTACACCTCGGGTCTCGACGGAACATTCTCCCCCTGTTGCGAGTAACACGAGCAAACGAAATCATCGTTCGAGAGGGTGTACATTCGACGGTTGTACATGTGATTGAGTGTGTATGTATGTGAGTGTAAATATATATAATTCATTCAGCTTCTTCCGTTGAAGACGTGGGAAGAGGGCACAGCTGAGTGATGTTCCGCTTCAGAGTCCCTCGTGAAGTTCGAACGGTGGCGACTCGAGCGAGTCCGTCGGTTCCCGGGTGCACCTCTTGAACGACTGCCAGCTGCCACTGCGTACAAGGCTGATTTTTATCGATGAGGATGACAACCATTCCTTTCCGTAGTTCTCCAGTAGAGTCATGCCATTTTTGACGCTGCTGGAGCTCGTGGAGATATTCCAAATGCCACCGCTTCCAGAAGTCCTGTCGGGCTTTGGTGATGAACTTCCAAATGGACAGTCGATTATCTGGAATAGATGTTAAATCAACGCTTGGCAGAACTGTAATAGGCCTACCTATCAGAATATGAGCTGGGGTTAACGCTATTGGGTCATTGGGGTCGGCAGAGATTGACCAGAGGGGTCGAGAATTTATAATTGCCTCTATCTCTATCACGAGAGTATAGAGCTCTTCGAATGTGAGAAGTTGCCCACCCACTACGCGTTTGAGATGATGCTTAAATGATTTTACCGCGGCCTCCCATAAACCACCAAAATGCGGAGATAAGGGCGGGTTAAAATGCCATTGAATATCTAACGAAAGAGCTTTGGCATTCACCTTAGATTTGAACTCTTCTGAATTGAGGAGTGCGAAAAGTTCCCTAAGCTGGTTGTTGGCCCCAACGAAATTGGTCCGTTATCGGAGTATACATGCTGGGGAATACCTCTACGTCCTACGAATCTAGCGAACGCGCCTAGGAAACCTTCGGTGGTCAAATCGCTGGTTATCTCTATGGTCACCGCTTTTGTGGCCATGCATACGAAAACGCACCCATACGCCTTGAGGGCTGTACGATTATGTCGCTTTTTCTCTTTAATGGAAAGGGGACCAAAGAAATCTACGCCTACGTGAGAAAAAACGTGAGATTCGGTGACCCTAGCGGTCGGGAGATCTGCCATCTTGCAGTGAATTGGAGGGGGCTTGTGTCTAATACACGTGACACACTCGCGGATGACATGACGAACCTGATTCTTTGCGTCAATCAACCAAAAACGTTGTCGCAAATAGAAAAGAGTGCTTTGAACACCGGAGTGGTAGTTCGACTCGTGAGCTTCACGGATGATCAAATCCGTGACATGATTCCTTGAAGCAATAGTATGGGGTGCTTACTAGCTATAGGGATATCTGCATTCTTCAGACGTCCTCCCACACGTACAACTCCATTCGCATCCAAACACGGGTTAAGTGCCGCAATATGCGACCCCTTCACCTGAATACCCTTCGTCAAGCATGCAATTGAATCGGAACACGCGTCCTGCTGAATGCTTCGAAACACGCGGGTTTCAGCATCGCATTTCTCCGCGACCGTGATGGGTTCTCCTCGGTACTGTCGGCCCGAAGGAAGCCATCGTAAGCATATTGCAACGACATTAAGCATCATGCGGTGCTTAGAAAAACGCGATAGGAACATGCGATCCTTAGCACTGTCGACGAAGAGACAGACTCCTTTTTTCAATCAGGGTATATCCGGAGACGATTCGACGATGTTCGCGGGCCATGAAGCCTCCGTTTTTTACCTGTTGTCGCTTCTTTGCTTGTCGAGGCTCTGCTCGGAGCCTGCTGTTTTAAGGCTCCTCGACTTCTATTAAGGTTTCAGCAAGATTTTTGGAATATTTCCGAAAGAATTTGTGGAATCTTCCCAGATACTTCAAATGTCTGCTGCAAATTAATGTCAGAAAGATTTCCAGCAACATTGCTGTTTCCTTCTGTGAAAGATGTTTGGAAGCTTTCTTGGAAGATTGTAAAAACGTTGATGAAAGCTTCTGGAAGATTCCAGTAAGATTCCAATATATTTTAAAATTGGTTGAAAATTTCAGGTAACCTTCTGTTAAGATTTCAGAAAGATTTTTGGAATATTTTGGAAAGAATTTGTGAAACTTCAAAAATGATTACAACAACATTACCGGGTTGTTCCGTGAAATATGTTTGAAAGCTTTCTCGAAAGCTTCTGAAAATAATAATGAAAGTTTTTGGATGATTCCAGTAATTTTCCAATATATCGAAAAATGTTCGAAATTTTTGGTAACCTTCTATGAAGGTCTCAGAAAGAATTATGGAAGCTTGCAGATATGTTGCTGTAATCTTTCAGAAATATTATTGGAATATTTTTTAAATATTTTTTGGAATCTTTTATAAACGATTTTTGAACTTTAATAAAGATGTCTTTTTAATCTTTTCAGAAAGATTTCTTTTTAATCTTTCATAAAGATTTTTGGAATCTTTCAGAAAGAATTTGTGGAATCTTTTCTAAATGCCATATTGATGCTTTATTGAATCTTTTTTGAAATCTTTCAGAAGATTATATGTAAGGTAACTGAAATTATCGTCTAATTTTTCGAAATACCAAAA